>NW_026054649.1:0-252568 GCF_022830035.1 Ophidiomyces ophidiicola
TGAAGTCCACTAGCTATCTTATTTTATTCTTCCTCTTTTTAGCGTCTTTTTTTTTTTTTTTTTTTTTTTTTTTTTTTTTTTTTAGCTAAGCTTGGGTCTCTTTTTTTTTTTTTTTTTGCTTTCTTTTTTAAACCCGTTTTTTTTTTTTTTTTTTTTTTTTTTTTTTTTTTCTTGTATTTCTAGCTAAGCCTGGGTCTCCATATTGCATTTGTTTTGACATCATTTTGAAAGCCGTTTTTTTTTTTTTTTTGTTTTTGTTTTTCGTTTGACTACGTGCTCCACTCGAATGAAAATGTCCCCCCGGCCATTTGCTTTCTGTATCATTAAAAAATCGGCTATATTGGAAATACATAACCTGGGAATTGACGTTTCGACCCACTTTGCACGGACGCATAGTTAAACGCCCCATCACCAGAAGAACCGTGCAACAGCGTAACTCTACCTGCAGGTAGACGTATGCGCCCAGTTCACGAACCAGGGTGGGACGACATGCTATGGGGTATCGTACAGCGCATATATCTATGTGCGCATGTAGCTGTGGATCGCGCGAAATATCTTATCGTATGTTTTCCTATCAAGTCCTATATACATAGGGTTTTTATCTTTTGTTCATTTGTGTGGCCCATGAATAGGTAGAAACGCACATATGGGCCATACCTAGTTTATCGAATATTTCACGGGATACTTTGGCCTATGCATATCCGACATTTCTTCCCGGATTTCCGTGACAGCGGTGTATGGGTTCTGGGATAGAAGACAGGCATGGTTCTACATGGCCCCCTCGTAGCTTGGGATCGACAGATATCTTGAATTCACGGGATGTTGCGCAAAAGAAATATGGCACAATACTTGGTAGGTTCACATTTATAATAATGACACAGGAAGAAGGCAGCTAAACTCCGTAGTCTATGGGTTCAGTATGTATAGCGAAAAAATACAGCCTATCCCACCGAAGAGATGCGAATCAAGTCCAGTATGCCTGGTGCAATCAGACGGCCACCCCGCGGGCACAGTTTATGGATTATACTTCCGCGTCTGGCGGGACAACGAGCCGTTCCGTGAAATTATGAGAGGGCATCATTATTGGAGACCCTGAGGGCGACTGGTACGGGGAACGTGTGGGGACGAAAATGTCCGCGCAAGGGGGCCTTGGAAGACTCAAGTTTGGGTTTTTTTATTCAAACCAGCAGGCCACCGAGGGCGTGCTCTCGAAGGAAGTTCTGGTCATAGTGCAGTATAATAATAAAGCGGAGCCTCGAACTATATGCTGCTATAGTGGTAGGCACTGCGCAGAGGGCGTGTGGGCTTTGAGGCTCGAGAATGGAATTCTGAATGTGCGATGCATGCTCGTCTGTAGCGGGTCTTTTCTAGGCCACCTCGCCTATTCCTTGGCTAGAGGCCTAGATTGATGAACGATGGATCTTTTTGAGGGCTTACATAATTAGTTTCATGCAGAGCATCGTTGGCGAGCAGGCATCAAGGAGTGTTGCGCCAGTGGAAATGGCAGAAGCCAGAGCAAAAGAATATGCGAGTCAGAGCCCCACCGCCTCCACAGACACCTCGACTCCCTGTACATATGTAAGTAATGCACATACTAGTATATCTGGCCACAGCGGGGCGGGGAGTGAGAAAAAAGAAATCAATGTGATGCATCTCTATCGCAACAGAGATAAATGATAATCGCTCAGTATCTTTGCGGCCTGAGAAATTTGACGAGGGCCATGCACCATGCAGAGTTTCCTGCATATGCATTCAATGCATGACAGACGCACGAAATGGTTACACTCGCATGTCTTTGGCAGGATTTTGTGCCGTGGTTCAAACCAGTCAGGGGGGGACAGAGGATCCGTATTTCAATGGCATGGGGTAAGTGGGGACGGGAGCTCTGGGAGAGGTATTTGCACGCACACCTCAGGCCATGATTTATAACTGTAGGCTGTCCTTGGCCGCGCGATTTGAACCGGACTGGCAGGCTGAGAGAAAATGCTCCGCACTTCGGCTCCCATCCAAGCAGCGCGGCAGGTCGAGGCGGGGTGAGACGACGACAGACGGCAGGGCGTCCCGACAGAGAGAACAGTCAAAATCAGGACAGGATTGTGGGCGATGGCCATAAACCCTAAAGCGTGCGCCTGTGCGGTAGGCAGGCCTCGCGTTTGAGGTCTGAGCGGACGGGAGATTCGAGATGATAACGGCGGGTAAGTAGACCAGCCAAGAGTAGAAAGAAAAGGTGAAGTAAAGAGCAAACAGAAAGGATGATAATGCAGAAGTCACTACATATCGTGATGGCTCAGACCCCCCCAAAAAAAAACAAAAAAAAAAAAAAAAAAACCGTAAAAAGCACCTCCCAAATCCCATAGTATGCATAACTTTTCAGCCCGGAAACATTTCGGCACTTTTGTTTTCCCCTTTTGTTTTCCCCGGACCCAATACTCAACATGTGAAATTTCAATCATTAGGTGCCCAAAATGAGAGGCTTCAGGCGCGTGGCGCATCGATCTGTTTTGCGAATCTTGGTACGACTCTCACTTTAACATACAATCGCTCATATCCGGGAGTACCCGTTGTCCGTTATGTCACTGGAGTTCGAAAGCAGGCTCATGTGTATGTAGGAAGAACATCGAATGAGCGGACGCGGAGCAAGCATGCCAAACCCCGTGGACGTGCCTTGGTACAGCCGGCATTACGATACGGGTTAGGACGAAGACTTTTTCTTGCAGTCACCTGTCGATGCAATAAGCGGTTGGTATTTGCAGTCTAAAAAACTGTCTGGGTGTCAAAAAAAAACGCAAACTGAACAGGCAATAAACTGCAAGATATATCTCATGACAAGAGATCCATAAGGTCGAGTAGGAGGTCGTTGAAGGGGAGGAGGTCTAGTACCACAGTCATCAGGCCGTGTTTCCCTGATTTAATAGAGATGTCGGTCAGCATGAATGTCGGAGTATAGAAGAGGCGGTCTGGTTTATTTATCAAAAAAGAAAATAAAAAATAAAAAATAAAAAAAAGGCTATATTGATCATCCTACCGCGCCACAACGTTTGGAGAGCATCTTTGCTGTGTCTGTTGATATTTAAGACACCATGCCTTCACAAGAAAGCGAACATGGCCACACTTGTATTCGACTTCAGTGTAATCGCACATGTTGTGTGTGAGAATCCGTGGTTAAAAGGACAAGAATATTGTAACTCAAATTTTTGGGGCGAGCTGGGGCCTGGGGACATTTTTGTAGCAAACGGAACCAGGTTGTTTTCAGGTTCTAGCGGGCGGATGAGTATGGAGCAATTGCGGAGTAATCACTCATTCGCCATGCGAGGTGTGCTGTTTTACCTCCGCAGAAATGGTTTTACGGGAGATGCTCCCGCCCATCAGTATATCTTGCCTAGGATGGGAGCTATTCCATGCTATTCAGGTCATAAGTGGGAAAAGAGAGTTAGGGCAGAACGGGCCAAGTTGACCTAGTTAACAGGGTGCTCTTGCATCCCCGACGTACGACCTAGACCGAGGCGCCCATTTCCGGCATTCACGGCAGGATGTTGAGATGAAGCCAGACCGGATTGGCTAGCAGGGCTGAGCCAAATGGCGCACGTCCAGACAAATAAAAATTGCGTACGGAGTAATATGCTGCTTGACTGGGATAACTAGTATCGTTCGGGCACGACCAAGTCACAGTAGTGGAACTCTTGATCAACGGGGATCGTGGCAATTAAAAGTAAGTTTCGCCTTAGTCCCCGGAGGCCCCTGAGCCAATGGTGGTCTGCCCGGGAAATATTCTCTAGTCCCGGTTAAAAGCTGCCAGTCCAGTTGTATGTGCTATGTGCATTTGGAATACTTATTAATGGGGAGGGGGATAGGTAGTGAATGTCTAAAAAAGGAGTGATGCACTTTGGGTGGTTTGAAACTCATGGCAGCTTTGCTCCAGGCCAGATGCAAACGCCTTGGAGCCCGGTTTCTCAGCTGTCGGGTGCGGCCAATGCACGCTTCATTTGTATTTTTAGGCAGTGCCAGATCACCCATTTATCACGAGACAAATCATGGCAAGACGTGCCAAGGGTGTCCCGGTGAGCAAGTCGGGTAACACCATGACTTACCATTGATTCTCAGATATAGACACTTCATAGAACACTGTAATTGAAAGACGTATGGCTGAAATGGGGAGGATGATCACTAAGGCATGGAATGTTGTCGTGGGCTGGTCTCGTGCCGCAGGAAGTCTTGTCGGGGATTTGTAACTAATCTTGAAGCCGGAAAGTAGCATAGAACGGGGTTAGCTAGACACCCGAATATTACCTTGTGCCAAAATATGGGCCGAAGAATGCATCAATTTCATACTGCACACACAATCCGGGCGCGTTGCAGTGTCCAAGGGTCGACACGTCCGCGCGCTCAACGGCACATAAGAATTGAAGCGAATCGCCAGCTATGATATCCTCCCTGCCAAGGAGCGTCAAGTTGTGTCGATTTCTTCACTCTCCAGCCAGCCCTTTGACATGTTGACGGCTTTCGACCATTGCCGGTACATCCTCTCGCTTTCGCTCTTCGTCACCTGTGGCTTGAACACCGTCCTACTTGACTTGTTCAGGCCTTTCAACTCATCAAGATCCCGCCACATGCCAACCGCAAGGCCGGCTGCGATTGCCGCCCCCAACGCAGTGATCTCGTGCATTGGGGATCGTTTGACAGGGATACGTATTATATTCGCTTGGGACTGAGTTTTTAAATGTTAGTGTCGGCAGTGACTGACCAGGGGTTAGCCATAGGCACCTGCATGCAAACATCAGAGTTACTCAATCCACCATCGACTGCCAAGTCAGAAAGCTGTTGACCGCTGTCACGCTCCATTGCCTCGAGAATGGCCCGGGTTTGAAAACAAACTGCCTCCAATGTTGCCCGAGCTATATGTCCCTTTTGGGTGTGGTGCGTTATTCCGACTGTTGAAGACGTCAGCGATGTTATAAGTGATAATAAGAGTTTAATAGATATTTGTGTCAAATCCTGGAGACACGTACAGATTGTTCCTTTTGCATCATCAACCCAATATGGGGCAAAGAGTCCACTGAATGCTGTAACAAAAATACAGCCGCCATTATCCGGCACTGTGGCTGCTTCTTCGTCTACCTTTCTCGAGTCATGGAAGAAGCCCAGATTGTTCATCAAAAAAGATACACCGCTGCCAGCAACGGCGATACTTCCTTCCAGAGCATAGACAGGCTTCCGTCCAGCACCCAATTGAAAGGCAACTGTTGCTAAAAGCCCATGTTTTGAAATCACAGGCGTCTCACCAACATTGTATAACAGAAAACAGCCTGTTCCATATGTATTCTTCGCTGTGCCTTGTTTTAAGGCTCCATGGCCTAACAGTGAGGCCGATTGATCACCCATGCAACTGGTGATTCGAAGTCCTTGAAGGGGACCGACTGCCATTTGTCCAAAAGCAGATTCGTCAGAAGACGGCACAATCTTAGGGAGTTTCAGCTTAGACCTGTCAATGTCAAAAAACCCCGTCAATATATCATCATATTGAAGGGTGTGAAGATTGGTGAACATAGTTCTTGAGGCATTGGTGACATCAGTGACAAAAATGTTTTTCTTCGTGCCACCATTGAGATTATACAACAGCCAAGTGTCAATGGTACCAAACGCAAGTCTCCCTTCATCATATGCTTCCTTAACTCTTGGAATATTTCGAAGCAGCCAGACAAGTTTCACCGAAGAGGGGTACGTGGATAAAGGCAGCCCGCATTTTTCTTGAAGTTGATCGGCACCGTCCTTTGATTTTAGTTCCCGGACCAGTGATGTTGTACGAGTGTCAGGCCATGCGATAGCATTATAGAGAGGTTCTCCAGTCTCCCAGTCCCACACAACAGTTGTCTCGCGCTGATTTGTAATACCCAAAGCGCAGATATGGGAAATGGAGTGGCCAAGGTTGACGAAGGTCTTCGTAGCCTGCTCTATACACGATTCCACGGATGACACAATTTCTGTGGGATCTTGTTCATGCCATCTGCAATATTATGACATGGTCAGCCACTGTGTGTAATTTGGGCTGGGTTTCCCTTCGTCCTTACCCTGGGTACTCGTGCAAACGACGCAGTTCCGCCTGGTACGAAGCAACCAAGCCTCCATTGCCATCAAAGATGATAAACCGCGTGCTGGTTGTCCCTTGATCAATTGCCCCCACAAACCGGTGTAAGTGATGGCGGCTGTCTGACTGCAATTCCTTCGGGTTCGAGCATAGCTGGGTAACTTTCGATGAGTTTCTATCGTGGGATACCCTGTTCAGCTCTGATATAGCCGCCGCTTCAGTCATTCTTGACCCACCCATCGCCCTACCATCGTTGAAACCGATACTACGTGCTGCAGTGCAGTGATTGTGGCTTGGTATAGCGACGAGTAATGACGGTCTTCAGGAAACCTAGGGCCGAAACCGGTTTTCCTGGGCCTGAGGTAGTTATAGTAGAATTTAGGCCCAAAGGTTTTGGGGGAAGAGCAGGGGAGAAGATACCGGAATAGAAAGAAAAGGGCAGGAGGATGATTGAGAGACTGTGTGTGATAGTGGCAGTCGGTAGGCTAAGATTATTATATGTACATCCCAGTCGGGAACGTCTCCGGATGCCACCCAGCATCATGTGCGCCAGGACGGTGGGGAAAATTGCCGGACTGCGGGGCTTCACCGGCGTCGATGCGCCAGACTAAGTGATGTGGATGTCAGTTAAAGAGGCCGGTGGCTGCATTCCTGTTTCTGGCGTGCGTTGAGCCAAAGAATGGGCGTAGATGCCGGCTGTGCAGGCACCAGCCCACCGAACCGCTGTTGACGGGCCCCATAGCCCCATCTAGAGACACATCAATCCATAATCAATAGCCACCCAACTCCGCAGCCAATGCTTTTCCCGGCGCACCGGCGCCGCCGGAATTACCAGGCCTCAGAGGCTTGCTGATTTGTCCGAACTACTCTTCGTGCAGACTACAGGTTTTGCGCCTGCATTAGTTGCGCAACGGTGTCAGGGTCTCGGGGCGTTACTTTACGGATCTCAAAGCCGCTGACACTTGAGGGCATTTCCAGATTTATGAAATTTGCTTCATCTGAAGCTATCTGGCCCATTCGCCCAGGTCCAGAACAACCTTCTGTGACAACGAGCAAAGGCCCCCGGACAAGCTTCGTATCAGGGCACAGGTACGAAGGACCCGGCTTGTCTGCATATTCTAACCTTATTGCTAGTTACCCCAGCTTGCGTTTCTGCTGTTTTCGGCTAGGAATAATCTGGAGGTAGAGACCACTCCAGAGGGGAGACGGGCGATGCCCTATTCCTTGCCGCAGGAGGCAGAAGTTGGTTGGAGGCAGAAGTTGGTTGGCCTAAGCTTGAATTCTTGGATCAGTGGATGCAGCATGGTTGACAGCCACGTTGGCGATTCTTTTAGATACCCACTTCATTCACTGAGAAAGACTGGGCAATCTGTCCTTCCGCGACGGGTTCGTTGAAATTTTTCGGTAGTTACTTAGCTACGGAGCACACAAAAGTTCAAGAGCAAGGAATATCCAGTCACTGATTCAGCGCGTCTTGCACGGAGCATGTTCTCAGTGACTGCGAACTGAACAACGAATACGATCGAGGCCTTAGCTTTGCTGCGAGTCATCCGGGGAGATGGGCTCAGTATGCCTTACATCAGGCTAGTTTCAGAGCAGCTTAGCGACTATTTATTTTTAGATCGGCGTGGGTGGTCAGCAACTAGTTAGGTAGTTTATGCTTTGGGGGTTTTGATGGGTGTGGAGCAACAGGCATGAGCATGCATCAAAACAACAGAGCAGGAGAACAGAACACAGTATTCTTGCAGTAGTGTGCCAACGCCATCCCTTTGACCCCCAGAAGGAATCATAGCCCTATTGCCCAGATGCATCGACGGGTGCTAGTCATCCATCGGCGGACGGCGCCCCGGAAGGCTATGTTTGAAAATGGTGCCACCCAGACCAACAGTGGCACCATTTTTGGTTTCCAACACATCACCTCTAAAGAAACAAAAACTAACATATTTACATGAAATAACAAATGAAATAAATAAGTATTGTGTCGCAACTTCGAGTGATCCTGGCTATTCTACAAACATCCCAAAGGAAGATGGCCCCAGCTGCCACCACCACCACTCCAGTACTTTTCGGTTTCGTTCTTTAATACATTTACTCCTCCTGCGTTTCTGCAGCCTCTTTAGCAAGCTCAGCCTCACTCTTCCAGTCAATGGATTTCAATGCCTTCAATCTATCGGAAATACCATGCTTGGAAGCATAATGGGAGGCCAATTGTTCCCGTCCGACAAGACTTGCAACGATGCTGGCGCCGACCACAAAGGTGAGAATGAAGCGGTACATGTGGTACCACGGTGGAGTCCACCCCCTGACGGCCGCGCGGGCATCGTTGTAGTACAGGAAAGTGAATGCCATGAATTGGGAGATTAAAGCATATTCTGCTGGAAGAAGGAGAGTCGGCCAGGCAACAGCTGGAGCAACGACTCCATATGCGTACCGCCTGTAGCCACGCTTGCCACCGTACCCTGCCCATTCCAAACCCCAGTGGATGGCACCAAGGAAGGACAGAATCTAAGTTGATATGGTTAACATCGAATACGTGATGCGCGGCGTCTAGGGTATAATATGGCAACATACAACAGCACCATAACCAATCTGCAGTGGTTCAACCACATTCATCAGCGCCTCTGCCGTTTCACCAGAGATGAATCTACCACTGCCTGTGGTCAGAGCATTATTCATCTCCCAGGAGAGGTAGACGGTCTGAAGCGAAGTCGCCAGATATGGAACGACACCAGCCATGCCAAGGTACATGGCCTCCTTGGGGACATCCTTGAGGCTAAATGTTTCTTGGATAATTTTCTACATTTGCAACCACCATTGTTAACGATATACAACTCGATCATGCAAATATTGGCAACAATTTACCATGTCATTTCTCATGCCGGCCATCATGTCCACATCTGGGTCTTGAACGAGTTCTGTTCCAGGCTGCTTTCCGGTTGAAGCATATCGAACTAAAGCGGTGGTAACCGGCTTACGGGTAGCCAAGGCAAGAGTAGAGGGGCGAGGAAGGGGAGCTTGTCGCGCGGAAACCGTGAATTGTGACCTGAAAATGGTGCTTGTGAGAGCTGAGCGTGTTACTGAAGTATTGGCAGCAGATGGAGCCGCTCGGAAGAGTGAGCGGGCAGCGGTTGCTCGGTAAAACATGGTGGGTAGGGGATTGTGCGAGAAGTAGCCTGACCGGATGGGCTATTTGAGGGTAAAAAAAGGAGTGCTGGGTCAATTGGCCACAGCTATCCAAGGGAAAACTTTTAAGAGAGGGGAGATGGAAGGTAGGCGAACGCTGGGGCGGCGTCAGGCAGTTGGTCGTCAAGCAGACGTTGTCCGTGAATCGGTCAAAAGGTTTGACTGGCAGCTTATGTAACTAACCAACATGATTAACTAGTTATCTGCGCTAGTGGCCTCTGCAGCCAGCCTTGCCTCGGGTGTTGCAACGCAGCTCTCGGCGATAATGAGTTTGCCTCCATGTTGATCGGCTAGGGAAACCGAGAGAGCGGCTGGTCTTCCTATTGTCTGAGGAGAAAGAAGCAACGCAATAACGAAATGGTCCAAACATGTTATTGCGAGCAGAATGGCAATACTGTAAATTTTCCTTGAACTCCTCTTTCAGGGGGTGGGTTTAGATCATTGGGCAATCGCTACATTGTAGTTAAGTGCTGTGGCTCACCGTAGTTAGTGCTCCGTAGTGCCTTCTGAACTTGGCAGAGCTGAGATTTACGTCACCAAGGCAAGCTCGCCCAATTCGGGGATCATGCAACCCAGTTTGGGAAAATCAACATTTCAGCCATCAATCAGGCCTTTGTTTTCCTCACAGTCATAGGTGAAATCCTCTCTTTCTGTTGTCCTAGAACACCAACAGCATCTTTTTCTCACCTGTTCCATTCCTTTACGTGAAATTGTGTGCTCCAACAGTCGAACATGTGAGTGTTTAGGGTGGAGTTTGAATTATAGTTTCGCTGTCACCATTATGGTTTTATGCAAAAGGTGAATGATAATTTACCAATATTGGGAGCTGACTGCTTGGTTGTTAATGTAGAAGTGTTAATCAAACCCGATCTGCCTAACATTCCCCTCCATGGTTGTGCACTTGGAGTCAGAAACCCCCACATTTCCCCGGACGGCTCAATGATCAGTGCTCACGGCGCCGCCTAATCTTCCACGATGCTGGAAGGCCTTGTTGCGAACCTGTTGAACAGGTTCCTGGGCATGTATGTCAAGAACTTTGATGCAAAGCAGCTCAATGTTGGCATTTGGTCAGGCGACGTGAAGCTACGGAATCTTGAATTACGCCGCGAGGCTCTAGACCAGCTTCACCTCCCTCTCGATGTTATTGAAGGCCACCTTGGTCAACTTACACTGTCGATACCATGGTCAAACCTGAGAGGAAAGCCAGTCAAAATTGACATTGAAGATGTCTTCCTGTTGGCGGCACCCAAGGAGGACGCTAGTTACGATCCAGATGAGGAGAAGAGAAGAGAACACCAGATAAAGATGGAAAAGCTTGAAAGCGCCGAACTGCTCAAGGATCAGCGCGGGAATGGCATGAGCAAGGAAGATCAGCTAAAGAACCAGAGCTTCATGCAGAGCCTTGTCAATGCTATTGTTGACAACATACAAGTTGTCATAAAGAACGTGCACTTTCGGTATGAGGACGCGATTGCTGTTCCTGGACACCCGTTTGCCGCAGGAATTACACTCAAGGAACTTAGTGCAGTGAGTACAGACTCACAGTGGAAGCCTACTTTTATCCAGTCAACTTCCGAGACAAGCCACAAACTCGCAGTTTTAGGAGCCCTGGCAGTTTACTGGAACTCGGATGCGGAGCTGTTTAGCAAAGGATGTAGCACCGCTGACCAAGTCGATGCTGAAACTGTCTCTCATGAAGAACTGGCTGATAAATTTCGTAACGCAATTGACTCTGGGGATGGTGGCCAATATATACTGAAACCAGTCAGTGGAAAGGCTGGACTTGAGCTGGACAAAACATTAAGCGCCGAGCGACCCCGGGCGAAGGCAAGGTTGATTTTTGATGAACTCGGTTTTGTGCTCGACGATAGCCAATATCGCGATGTTTTGATGCTATTTGACCTTTTCCACTCGTTTATTCGGCACCGTGAATATAAAAGACTGCAACCTAAGTGCCGTCCAAAGGATGACCCTCGTGCTTGGTTTCAATTTGCTGGCAATGCTGTCCTTAGTAAAATCCATGAACGGAATCGGAGGTGGACGTGGGAATATGTTAAAGAACGAAGGGACGACCGCATAAAATATATCGAAATCTTCAAAAAGCAAAAGGGAAACACAGCTCTCACTCCCGAGGAAGCTGCAGATCTCAAGAAGCTGGAAGAGAAGTCATCATATGAGGATCTTCGATTCTGGCGCTCCTTAGGCCGTCATCAACTCAGAAAAGAACACGTCGTGGCTCCGAAACAACCCCAGACTCAAACATGGTCCGAATGGATTTGGGGCTCGAAAAAGGAGGCAGCTGATGATGAGAGTACAATGACAGATGAGCAACGTAAAGAGCTATATGATGCTATTGATTGGGATGAGAAGAAAGCAATCACCCAGTCTATCGACATACCTAGAGAATCTGTGAAATTTTTGGTTGAGTCTCGCCTTAGGGCCGGCAGCTTCACACTAAACAGGAATCGCAATGGTACAATTGAGGAGCTTTTGAGACTGGTATTTGATAATTTTAGTGCAAAGGCACTCCAGAGACCGGATTCGTTTCTTGCTCAGATTGATCTTGGAGGCCTGCGGTTGTTTGATAGCACGACGCCTGGCACACTTTTCCCTCAGATCGTTTGTGTGAAGGATGCCGTTTCTCAAAGCGACAGCGATAATTCGGAGTTGGAATTTTCAGAATCCGACTCAGAGGTCGATAGTGATGTGACGGAGACCAGCTTTTTCCATCTACAATTTGAAAACAATCCTCTAGATGGGTCAGCAGATTCGTCTCTCATCTTGAAACTTAAGAGTATTGAGGTGATCTACAATCCTGAGGTATTGGTTGAAATAGTCAGCTTTTTCCGACCTCCAGAACGACATATGGAATCTATTGGTGCACTTCTGGAAACTGCCGGTGCTACCGTCGAGGAACTTCGGCAGCAAACCCGCGCCGGGTTAGAATTTGCGCTGGAGGAGCACAAGACAATCAATGCGCAACTCGATATCCAAGCACCCGTCATCATAATCCCGGAAAGTATAAAAAATGAGAGCTCATTTTGCTTGATTTTGGATGCCGGAAATGTCTGTGTAAGCAGCGAGCTTGTCGATAAGGAGACAATGAAGATGATACAGGGGAAACATGGAGCAGAATATAGCGAAAAAGATTATGAACAGCTCCAAAGTCTGATGTACGACAGGTTTTTGCTAAAGTTGAACTCGACGCAAGTGTTGATCGGCCCCGGGATAGAAGCAACCAAAGCACAGTTGGACCCAGCCTCCGAACACAAACATTTCCATATAATTGATAGGATTAACGTGGATTTTGTCTTCGAGCTTTGCATTGTTCCCAAGTCAACGGACCTTACTAGGACACGTCTGTCTGGTCGCCTGCCAGAACTACATGCTTCAATGTCAGACGCAAAATATAGGAAGTTGATGAAGCTAATTGATATTGCAATTCCACGATTTGAGAATGATGATCAGGTGTCCAACGACGAGGTTCCTTTAAAGGGAGCCGTTGACACCCGTCCACGGTCAACCTCTGTACAGCTAAAAAATCAAGACATCACTATTGTCGAACACGACTCTGAATCGGATTCTGAGAGTAGTAGTGGCGAGTCGTCTCAAAAGCAGAAAAAGAAGCCAATCAATATTCAGCAGCGGATATTTGAATTTAATTTTACTGTCGACACGCTTAGGGGTTCACTCTATCGGTCAGACCCCAAAGATGAGAAGAATAACACCCTGCTGGTGGAACTTGTGGCCGAACATTTTCAATTGGATTATTATCTCCGTGCTTATGACATGGTTGCTGAGGTTGTTCTTAAGTCTCTTTCCGTGGATGATCATATTGAGCAAGATGCCTCTTCGGAATTCAAGAAAATTATTTCTTCAAAGGGATTTAATGCTACAGAGGGTAAAGATTTGTTCCAGCTCAAATTTATTCGAGTGAATCAGAAGTCACCTGAATTCCTGGAGGTTTACGATGGCACGGAAATGAACTTAGATCTTTCAGTCTCTACAATTAATCTCATAGTCACGAGGAGGACTCTTTTGACATTACTTGACTTTGTTCTCGTGACATTTACCAATCAAGGGCAGGATACTTCGCAACAAGTGTCAGATCAGAAGCAGCCAGAGTCAAGTGGTGAAGATAGTGCTCAAACAACTCGCAACTCAGGAAAAGTGCGCATCAAGTCCAAGCTGGAAAGCATTGCCTTAATTTTTAACGAAGATGGCGTTCGCCTGGCAACTCTCAGTCTCAATACGGCTGACGTTGGGGTATTTGTGGATGGCGATTCTCTTACCGTCACTGCTAGAATGGGGAGCCTCACGATGTTTGATGACATAAATGAGAACGGAACGAGGCTCTTAAGCATAGAGGGCGACGATTTTGCCGATTTCCGTTATCAGACATTTGATCCTCAACAACCTGACTACCCTGGTTTCAGCTCGGAGGTGATGCTTCGGTCCGGCTCAATCAAAATAAATTTTATTGAGGAACCATATCGAAGACTTCTTAACTTCCTTGTAAAGTTTGGAAAGATGCAGGCCATATTCAATGCCGCTCGTCAGGCCGCAGCGAACCAGGCTACCCAAATACAGGAAACTGCCTCTCTAATGCGATTCGACATAGTTGTCATGACACCCATCTTGGTATTTCCACGCATTACTGAAGATGGCGGCCCCAGAGACTTTATTACTGCACATTTAGGAGAGATATACGCCAAAAACAAATTTGAGCCTCTACAAGGAAACGAAATATCGGCCAATATCAACTGCATCTCTGCTGGCATTAGACACATCCGCTTGACATCTAATTTTTACTACTCGCCTGAACATTCTGAAGAGCTGCAGATGATTGAAGGGGTTGACCTAGATTTTAACATTCAATACTTAGCACATCAAGTGAATATCTCTAGACCTGATCTCAAGATTGGGGGTCAAATGTCACCCATCAACCTGAGAATATCTCAGACGCAGTTGAAGTTTCTACTTGAGCTCTCAAAAACAATCCCAGCAGCGTTAACTCCTGATAAAGATCAGCAAGAGCAGGAAGCTATTGAAGAGCTTCCCGACCTTGCTGGTGACGAGGCACAATCAGATAAGAAAATAGATGAAGCTCGACCTGACCAAAAAACGCCAGCAGGGTCTCCAGGGAATGGACAGAAGCCGGAAATTTGGACCCAGCTTGACTTGACATTCAAGGTTGATACACTTGGCCTTGAACTGATTCTTGCAAAAGAGAGCGAACCGCTTGGTTCCTTAGACAGTGCCAGTCTCTCGAAGTTTTTCCTTAGCAACACGAACGTTAAGTTACAGATGTTAAGTGACGGATCTCTGGAAAGCGAACTGATAATCTACTCATTTAATGTGCGAGACAGCCGCAGGAATGAGACTAACAAGTACCGAAAAATTATGTCATTAATCAATACTGACGTCCAACAGCAATTCATGGCTAGCATCTCCATGTCTGGTGGCACCGAACGGGCAGTCACTGCCGTGCTGACAATTGATAGTCCGCGTGTTATCTTTGCCCTGGACTATCTTTTTTCTCTGCAGTCATTTATTTCTGCAGCATTTACGTCTGAAGAGCCTGCAGGGGAATTGTCGGAGTTATCTGACGACGATATTCATGGTGCAGCTTTTTATGAGCCCGCAAAAGAATCTAACGATATATCTTCGAGCTCTCCGGCTATTAAAGATGTGGACAGCTCGATGCCAATTTCTTTCCGGCTTAACATCGTGGATGCTCAAGCAATTTTGGTGGCCGACCCAAGCATTGTCAACACTGAGGCTATTGTCCTCGGTACAAAGCAAATACTATTCTCTCAGCAAAATGCGTCCACTCTACAGATCTCTAAGGTCGGAATGTTCCTCTGCCGAATGGACAAGTTTGAGTCGAGTAGACTTAGAATTTTGGATGACTTCACTATAGAGATGTCTATGGATAGTCAGTCTAAAGGACGAGGCTGTATGATGACGATGATCGATGTGCATATTGATCCCTTAATCCTTCGCTTATCTCCGCGAGACATTGTCCTTGCCCTCCAGATCGTAAATAAAGCTTCTGAAATGACGAGTCCGTCTCCACCAGCAGAAAGCAATGAAAAGAAGCAGATAGCAGAAGGCAGCTCGAACACTTCCGCTAGGAGAAGGTCAAGAGGCCAGTCTATTAGCGCTGGTCAAGTGATTTCTCGCTCCAACTCTGCACCGAGTCAAATAATGCAACAGACAGCTATAATGAAGAAGGAGGAGATGTCCATTACGATTGATGGCATGCGAGTGGTTCTTATTGGTGATCTACATATGCTTCCTCTTGTTGACTGGAGGGTAAACCCATTCAGTATGAATATTCGTGACTGGTCTGGCAACCTGAGTGCAGACACATCATTCGACACCCTTGTTAATGTTTATAATTTCTCCAAATCCGCCTGGGAGCCATTAATTGAACCCTGGCAGCTTGGTTTCCATATGTCAAAGGAAGTATCTCCGAATGTGCTGTCTGTTGAGGCCTACTCACATAAGTCCATGGAGCTCACGGTCACTTCTGCCACCATTGCATTACTATCGAAGACATTACAATCAGTATCAACGGAAGAAGACGTACTTTCGAAGCCGCGAGGTACTGATGCTCCGTACAGAATTCAGAATCATACGGGCTTTGACCTGAGAGTTTGGGCAGACTTTGGCAATAACGAGGAAGGCCACGCTGCCCTGCTCACTGATGGCGAGGAACGTCCTTGGAGATTTGAGGACCCCAATACCATGCGAGAGAGCTTGGCTCCAGAGGGCAGAATTGGCATGGTTGGTATTAAATTAGAAGGCAGTGGGTTTGACAGTATCAATCAAATCCCACTGATCCGAGAAGGAGAGACTCTATACAATCTGAAACCGAAACAAGATAAAACTTTGCACAGACTCCTTGTCGAAATTAAGCTTGGGTCAGACTATGTCAAGTATATCACCTTCAGGTCACCGCTCTTAGTCGAGAATAAGACCCAAATACCACTCGAGATTGGAGTATACAGCCCAGAAGACGGGCACCTGTTGAAGATAGAAAAGATTGCTCCTGGTGATTCTCGGCCAGCTCCCGTTGGAGCCGCCTTCATGCGATCCCTCCTCGTTCGCCCCGACCAGGGTTTTGGCTACGACTGGTCGACTGAACGGCTCTTCTGGAAAGATCTTCTAAAATTACCAACCAAGACGCTGAAATGCAACAGCGAAAATGGACAGCAAGCGCCACCGTTTTATTTCCGGATGCATGCCACTTTTGACAAGAACGATCCTATCCATAATGTCTATCCGTACATGCGCATACGGCTTTCCGCACCTCTTGAGATTCAAAACTTGCTCCCGTATGATTTTAAGTATCGTATTTATGACAGAAACACACGAAAAGATTGGACGAATTTCCTTCGAAAAGGCGGTATCAGCCCTGTTCATGTTGTTGAGTTATCGCATCTTCTACTTCTCAGCATAGACATGCAAGATACAGAATTTCGTCAGTGCGAGTTCGCTATAATCAACAGTACCCCCCATGATGACTTTGGCAGGGAAAATACACTTTCAATCCAAGACGATGCAGGAGTCGAGCTTAAGCTAAAGCTCCACTACTTTGCAATTCCAGACAGCGGCGGATCGTTTAAAGTCTCCGTCTATAGTCCATATCTAATATTAAACAGAACAGGTTTAGATATCACCCTCCAGAGCAAGAGTATGTTTCAATCCTCAAGGGCCGGGGTAGGTAGATTTATCAAGACGGATTCGTCGAGTGGAGTTAGAAAAGCCGTTCCGTACATGTATTCATACCCAACGACGGATAGCAAAAATCGATCTATTATAAAAGCTGAAGGCTCTTCGTGGAGTAAGCCTCAAAGCTTTGAGGCTATCGGGAGCACATTCGAAGTTGTCTTGCCGGCCTCGGGTTCCAAAACGGAATATCATGCTGGAATATCTGTCGAAGAAGGCGTTGGTAAATATAAGATTTCAAAGGTCGTTACAATTGCACCCAGGTTCATTCTCAACAACAAGCTAGGGGAAGATCTCATTGCTCGCGAACCAGGCTCTTCCAATGTTATTAGATTAAAATCTGGTGACTTGGTTCCCCTGCATTTCTTACGACAGAATGCCCAGAAACAGCTTTGTCTTGCTTTCCCTGATCTCAACAACCAATGGGCATCCCCTTTCAACATCTCAGATGTTGGAATCATTTATGTCAAACTCGCAAAAGAGAACCAGAGACAGCGGCTTCTAAGGATTGAGATTCTTTTGGAATCTGCGACCATCTTTTTGCACATTAGCATGGAAACCCATCATTGGCCATTTTCAATGCGCAATGAAAGCGATTGCGAATTTCTTTTCTTTCAAGCGGTATGTTCAAGTACAACACAATGCGTTTGGCTGTATATCTAATATTTTATAGAACCCAAATGTTGCAGAAGATGAGGAGGACAGAGGGAGTGGCTGGAGACCAATCCGGTATCGCCTCCCGCCAAGGAGCGTTATGCCTTACGCCTGGGACTATCCAGCTTCAAAAAATAAGACACTTGTGCTTGTTTGTCGTGGAAAAGAAAGGTACATTAAGCTGGCAGAAATTGGAAACTTGATACCAATGAGGGTTCCCCCATTGCGGGAGGACGACCAACCGAAGATAATCGATCTGCGAAACGAGGCCGAAGGGCCAACCCAGATATTGGTTTTATCTAACTATAAGCCGTCGAAAAGTATATACCGCCAACAAACACCAACAACATCACAAAATAGCTCTACGGGATTTGAGGTTAAGGACGTCAATACTGATGTTACTTTCAAGGCACAGCTCCGACTAAGTGGGATTGGTATTTCATTGATCAATAGGAAGCTGAAGGAGCTTGTATATGTCACCTTCCGTGATATAGAAATCAACTTCAGTGAATCAAAACTTTATCAAACTATCGGTACTACTATAAAGTGGATTCAGGTCGACAATCAACTTTATGGCGGGATTTTCCCGATCTTGCTCTATCCCAGTGTTGTCCCAAAAACTGGAAGGGAAATGGAGACTCACCCAATCTTCAACGCGAGAATTACTCGGGTCAAGGACGATTCGTATGGAGTCCTCTATATAAAGTACGCTTCGGTGCTGTTACAGCAGATGACACTAGAGCTTGACGAAGATTTTATTTTTGCTGTTCTTGATTTCGTAAAAGTTCCAGATTTAACTTGGTCTGATGACACCGAGACGCACTTTGGGGAAGAGTTTGGCATCCCAGAACCTAAAGGCGAAGATCAAGGGACAGGCGTATACTTTGAACTGCTGCACATACAGCCGATGCAGCTCGATCTGTCTTTTGTGCGCACGGAGCGTGTGAACGTTGAAGACCCGGTTGAATCTTCTAATCCTCTCATGTTCTTCGTTAATGTGATGACAATGTCTATTGGGAACGTCAATGACGCCCCAGTCCGACTAAACGCCTTGATTCTGGAAAATGCCAGGGTATCAATTCCAATACTCATTACCAATGTTACTAGCCACTATACTCAGGATTTCTTGAGACAAGTGCATATAGTACTGGGCTCAGCTGATTTCCTAGGTAACCCAGTTGGATTGTTCAACACAGTGAGTTCAGGAGTTGTGGATATATTCTACGAACCGTACCAAGGACTAGTAGCCGACCGACCCAACGAACTTGGCTTGGGAATAGCCAAAGGCGCAACCTCTTTCGTCAAGAAGTCTGTGTTTGGTTTGACCGATAGCCTCACCAAGTTTACTGGAAGCGTTTCCAAAGGGCTTGCCGCCGCCACCTTAGACAAAGAGTTTCAGGATCAGAGAAGAATGTCGAAGGCTCGAAATAGACCTAAGCATGCTCTTTATGGCATCACTGCTGGTGGAAGTGCGTTTGCATCTAGCATGGCGAGTGGCATTGGAGGTCTGGCTCGCCATCCACTAGAAGGGGCAGAGAGAGAAGGGTTTCAGGGTTTTATGAAGGGCGTTGCAAAGGGTGTCTGGGGTCTAGCAACAAAGCCAGCAATTGGTGCTTTTGATCTTGCTTCAAGTAAGCTCTTACCATTATTACCTTGATGATTGCAATTGAAATGCTAACATATCATCATAGATCTTGCCGAAGGTGTTCGAAATACAACCACCGTTTTTGATCCGGAGGGTTTAGACCGCGTTCGGCTTACTCGTTTCGTTGGTATGGACGGAATTGTCCGGCCATATTCGCAGCGGGAGGCGCTGGGTCAATTTTGGCTGAAGACCACCGACGACGGCAAATACTTTAACGAAGATTATATCGCGCACCTAGAATTTACTGGCAAGGATATGCTCATTCTATTGACATACAGCCGCATCATGCTCGTCCGATCGAAAAAGTTGACAACAGAGTGGGATATCAAGTTGACTGACATACAAAAAATTTCGAAAGAGAGAACAGGGATGAGCATCACCTTGAAGGGTGGCGCAAACGGTCCATTTATTCCGATACAGGAGGAAAGCTCGAGGAACTGGTTATATAAACAAATTGCAATTGGTGAGTAACAGTCGAATTTAAGCGCAGCTCTTACTCTTACTAACGTGTTGTTTTTCCAGCTGTAAATGCTTTTAATGAAAAATACAGTGCCAAAGGATAGTTAAAATACCCCCTCTGCGCAAATAATCATTTAAGTGTATATATTTTTGATTGAAGGACATTGTTTTTGAATGACTTTCCATTGACTTGATATTGCTGTATGCTCTTCCAATAAAGGTATATTCTAGAAACCAATTTGATGATTTATGTTTGAATATATTCATATAAATGGTCATCACAGCCATTCAACATTGTTAATATTATTAGGTAACCGTGTTATATGCTGGTCCAAAAGATGTGCATGATTGCTTAGCCATTGTTTAGAATTGTAGTCTAATTATATACTTCATACATAGTGACATGAACATTAATGAGGCTACTTTCCCTCTGCTCTAGCAATAAGTCCTGAACCTAAACCAATTGGCTCCCAGACGTCCTTTGACTTCTTGTTCTGCGCCCAAATAACGTCCCCCTTTAGATATACCTGCACGCCGCCTTTGCCATTTACACTTGCAGTAAGCCGGAAGAGTGGCAGGCCGCTTTGAACGTGTGCTTCGCGTAGAGGAACCATAAGTATACCCTCGTCTGCGCACCATTCTTCAACAATGTCTTTGAAAGTGGCCTCTTCCCTTGGTCTACCTTTACTGGGAGCTTTGGGGGGCGGTTCTTTTGGGATGTGATGGTGCATCCCATGTATCTCTTTTTGTAAATCTTGCTGCTCTTTATTAGCAACGGGGGCTGGGAGCTCTGTCTTGGCCTTTTCTCCAAGATCAAGAGCGAGATTCATCATTTCAAGACCTCGGTTCCATTCCTTAGCAATATCATCCAAGGCATTGAGTTCTTCGGGTATTTGTGACTTCCACCATGTGAACCACTGACCCACTTCTTCGTAATTTGGATCCGATGTGAGCCATAGATGCAATGTAGCGTGCCATTTGGGAAAGAATTCTGCACATAATAGGAGAGCCATGACGTTTGACTTAAAATATGGCTTCCACTGCAGCGCGTTTTCGAATGCGGTGAGATCTTGATCCTGCGGGTTGACCTCAAAATTTTCCCGTAGATGCCTAGCAAGTCTGGGTAGCAAATGATTTCGAAGAGCAGTATCGAATTCAGGCCCGAGCACATCCTTCCACATATCAATACCGTTCATAATACCTTTATTGAGATTCAACTTATCCAAAACACTCCGAAATTTCCGCTTTGCATCAGAAAAAATACCAGTGGGCGCTGTTGGGTCGGTGTGTTGGTCATCCAAGTATGATAACCAATCGAACAAAAACCAGGGAAAATATTCTGATGAACCATTACTTCTTTTACTCTTTCTTGGTTTCCACTCCTTCAGCGCCGTACTCAGCTTTGGGACGATTACCTGATCCAAAACACTTGAGAGTACAAATTGAGGTATTACATCTTTCCAAGCTGCAATTAGGGAGGTTGCTGGCCCTGACTCTCGTACGTCCCAATCATTCAGAAGGACTGTACGTACACGTGGGAGCCACACTGTGTATATTAGAGTTTCATACGGCGTGGTAGTCTGTCGGACAACAAACTCTTCTTCTATCTCCGGCTTTTTCGGTGCCATAATGGCTTTGAGCCGTTTAAGGTGAGTTGTAAGATAATCCGGTTGACTCAATGGTTCCCATTGCTCCATGGATTGGCGGAATAGAGGATGTATGGCGGCGACAGCAATTTCAGATAATCCAAACTCTTCAGCGGCATCTTGATATTGAGTATATGTATCTTCTAATTGCTTTGTTGTCTGCTCCCATCGGGCATCAAGGCTGTCTTCAGGATCGATACCAGTCAAGCCTTGCACAGAAGAGTTGAATAGCGACAGTCGATCAATCTTCTTCTGTACGGTATCAATCTCCTCCACGATTTGGGCCTCCTCTAGCTCGGTGTACTTCTTCCTTTCCTGGAGGCCTTTCCATTCATCGGCAAAGCCCTCTAGATCATTTCGAGCTTTGCGGGCAAGCTTGAGAGCTTCACTCTCATCTGCATTCACAAACTCAACTTGTGTCATCAACCCAGCCGTTGATGTCAATAACTTGTGCTCCGTTCCTGTCGCATCAATCAACGATTTCAATACGTTGGGTATTTCTAAGCCCACCGTATCCGCTTCGATTTCTCGCGCAGTCCGGTACCTTGGCTTGGGCGGGCCTTTCGGCGTACTCGTTCCACTGCGGCTTCCACCCTCTAATCTCCTTTTCTCTTTACGTTTCTGGCGCGCTCTTCGTTCTTCGTCCGAACTGTCTTCCAGGACTTCGCCTCTCCTTGCGGCCTCACGTTTAGCTTCGTCCCTCGCTTGCTGGGACTTTTCTTTCACGGCCCCCAAGCCAATACCCTGCGGCCTCAAAACATGTTCCACGGGATTCAGAATGCCCTGGCCAGTTGACCCGAGACCCTGACCCTCCACATAGCCCATCTTCGCCATCATCCGGGCGGCGAAGGAGTTCCCGCTGGGCTTTGGAGACGACGTATTTTGATTGCGCCATGACGGGCGAGAGGCAGGGTTCATGGCAGCAGGCGGAGACGGCGAGCGGGAGGAGGCTCGGGCAAATTTCTGGGAGCCAAAAGCAGGTCGATAGCTCTCTTCTTCGAGGGATTCGGCGTCGCCGATTTTCCGTTTGTGGCCCGCAAACGAGGGACGATATGTCGACTCCATCGTCTGCCACGACGGCCAGCTAGCATCGATCAGAAGCAACGAACAAGGCAACGTGATGAGAGAGACAGTTCATCATCGCCGCTGTCTCCGCCAAGCATCAAAAACACGGCTCTCGGAGAATCAAATATCCGCGGAAAGCTAGCCCTGCTGACTAATCAATGGAGCAGACAAAATGACGTTTAGCGTAGATCCAGTTGGGTTTATTAGTAAACACGACGTCTGCTGCTCCAGGCCGGATTCCACGGCTGTGACTCGAATTGTTGCTCTGCTCGTGTAGTATAAAGAGCGTGTTCGTTCTCCCTGTTTCAACTGTTTTTCTATTTGTATTGATCTTTCTTGTCGCTGACCCAATTGGTAGCCAACAATCGTCGTTCCCTCCACCCGACTCTGCAAAATAATTTTCCTACACAGCTCTACTTCGTACATACGAACGATGGCAGCAGCAGCTCTTCGTCCCACATTCGCCAGCAATGCTGTGCGGGCCAGTGTTTCTATAAACCGCGTCAGCATGGCCCATCTTTCCGGCATCACCAGCTCCCGGTGCTTTGCCGCCAAAGCTACTTTACCCGACCTACCCTGTACGGTCCTCTTCTCGCAAAGACACCTTGAAGCCGGCTAATATCCAATCCCCAGATGACTACAGCGCCCTCGAACCCTCCATCTCCGGTAAAATCATGGAACTCCACCACAAGAAGCACCACCAGACCTACGTAAACTCCTACAACGACGCGGTGCAGAAGCTGGCCGAGGCGCAGGAAAAGGGCGACATCCAAAGTCAGGTCACTCTCCAGCAGCTGACCAACTTCCACGGCGGCGGGCATATCAACCACTCCCTCTTCTGGGAAAACCTCGCGCCGTCGAAGAACGGAGGCGGCGAACCGCCGTCCGGCCCGCTCGCCGCCGCCATCAACAAGTCGTACGGCAACTTGGATGAGTTCAAGAAGAAGTTCAACGCGGCGCTGGCCGGAATCCAGGGCAGCGGCTGGGGATGGCTGGTCAAGGACAAGCTCACCGGCGATATTGCTATCCAAACCTACGCGGTACGTCACCCCGGCGTCTGGGGTCGTTTGCCGAAACGTTTGCTAACTCAACATGTCTTTCACAGAACCAAAATCCCGTGGCGGGCCAATTCTCTCCTCTCCTGGGAATTGATGCCTGGGAACACGCATACTAGTCAGTTCATATCACACAACGATCCCTTGTGAGCATTGAGCTAATCTTGAGTTTGCTAGTCTCCAATACGAGAACCGCAAGGCGGAGTACTTTGGTGCCGTCTGGGACGTTGTGAACTGGAAGGAAGTGGAAAAGAGATTCACCCAAATCTAAGCTATAGTATCAAAAGATAGGGTATCGAGGGACTTATACCTGCTGTGTAACTTTATTTTCTCGGGATCGGAAGTGTGCATATGAGTTGTATATATGTTTTGTGAGGGACGGATAATGGGGAAAAAATAGGACCTGATAGAAGAATGCGAGACCCCGTATCTCAGATCTGTTTCACCAGACTAAGTCTGCTTTGTCTCCTATTTTATAGAGTACCAAACCTAAACCCATTTCCCATAGTATTATGGGTTCGTTCCATTTATGAACCTAGAAATGACACGGTGCAGAAAGTACATACATGCAGGAAAATACACAAGACATCTGATAAACCCGGGACACCTCATCACCTTACTTAGCAAACAAACATCCAAATCATCTTCACATTATAACATTATTGACCCTGGAAGAAAACACACCAGTGAAGCATGGGTATATCATGCAGTTTAAAAAACGATCAGAAAACATATAGAAGAAGGTAAAACAAGACCCATTTATACATGCCGGCAAAAAAAAAAAAAAAAGAGAAAAATGAAGCAGAAGCAAAATAAGGTATTACCAGCTTGGAAGTGCATACAACGCAGAAAAGAAAACAGAGATATCAATATAGAAAGAAGGAAAGAAAGAAAAACAGGGATAAAGATACATCGTCCATCGCAGGCATAATTCGTGCTCATAGTCTACATACTATAAAAAGTAATAAAGAAAAACAAATAATCGAATTTTGCCGTTAGAATAAGCGGGAAGGTAAACAAATTTCACGCCAGCTGGCCCGACAACGGATGCTGCTGCTGCTGCTGCTGCTGCGTCTTACCCTGCGCCGCCACGCTCTCCGCCGACCTATCCGCCAGCCGATAGCCCAGCGACGAGGCCTGGCGCGCGGGCGACGACGCCGGCGATGTCGAGTCGGGCGCAAAGTCCCACGCCGAGTGGGGGCGCGTCACGGGCTGCGACACGACGCGGGCCGCGGGGTTCTTCTCGAGCGTGGTGCCGGCCTTGGGCACCTTGAGCCAGCTGAACAGGCGGCCGCCGCCGCCGCCGCCGCTGGAGCCGCGGCGGGCGTGTTTGATGCTCTCTAGGCTGTTGGCGGCGCGAAGGTCGAGCGCGTGGGCTGGGCCGGGGATCGAGTAGGTGGATAGGGGCCGTGGGGCGGGGGTTCGCGGCGTCGTGGTGGTGGTGGTGGTGGAGGAGGGTTTGGCTTTCATGCTGCTGCGGCGGCGGAAAGGTAGGTTGTTGCTGGCGGTTTTGGGCGAGGAGGAGGAGGAGGAGGCTGCGGGAGGTTTGGCGCCGACGGGGTCGGAGGCCGGTGCGTTGTGGGCTTTGGAGCGGCTGAAGAGGCGGAAGCTCAGGCCGCGGCGGGCTGGGGCTTCTTGGGCATTGGGAGCTCTGCTGGCGCCGTGTCGAGCGGGAGTGATAGGTTGTGTGGGGAGCTCTGCTTCGGGCTGGTCAGGTTCATGCGGGTTGAGCTCGAGGGCCGGGTCGTTGACTTTGCGGATCGTGGGCTTGTCGCGAGTTTGTGCTGCAGTGGTGTCATTTGCGATGGGCAAGGCGGCGTCCAGCCAATCTTGCGGGGACAGGGCGTCTGAATTCGACGAGCTTCGGTTGTGAGATAAATCCGACAAGGCGCAAATCGAGGCCCGGTTCACAGGGCGCACTTTATAGGGACTGTCGTTTTCATCGGCCCAGAGTCTGTTGCTATCACCGGCGCCAGGCTCTGCTCGGTGTAAGTGGAAGATATCCGCCGGAGGCTCAGATGCGTGACGACCACGCCCAGCGCCGGGAAAGATGCTATGAAGATGCGCATTGCCGTTCGCACCGGCGTGGTGGCGATTCCACGGATCAGGGTCATCGTTCAGCGCAGTATCGCCAGTATTAGGACGAGTCGTCATGTTGCCAGCCGATGTAGGCCGAGCAAGAGACTCATCACTAGTGAGGGAGGTAAAAGCGCCGCCTCGGCCGTATCTGCTTCGTTCCTCGATAATGCTTGGGTTCGACCGGTTTCGCGGATCAATGAAAGACGTGCTCATGGTATCAGGGGTCGGCGGCAGCCGCGTGGCGTACGTAGGCCGGTTCCGGGGTTTCTCCAGCATCGAAGACTTGGTCGTGCGCCTGGCTTCAAAGGCAGCTCCGAGAATTGGCTTCTTTCGAGATATGGTCGGCGTGTCTGGGGTGTCATGCTCAGGCGTGATGCTTGCGTCGCGAATCGGCGCGCTCGACGGTATCCAGTCCTCGATGCGAGAAAACTTCCGGCCAATATCCTCGTCGGGAACAGCAGTCGGAAGATCAGGAGCCGGCATGCTAGCGCTCTCGTCATGAATAGAGTCAGATTCTTCTGGTCTGGTCGGCATCATGAGGCCAAAGGAGGTGTCCAAATCACTGCATTCGCTGAGAGCGCTGAGCCGCGGAGACTCCGGCTCTTCGGATTCATTCCCGGAGAAAATACTGAAGGCCTGCGACTTATTTGCGTCCTCGAGATACAGGCTGCGCAGGGCGCTCGTGCTCTCGCTCTGATCCTGGAGGAAAGACGGCTGCCGTCGCGTACGCCGGGGAAGCAGCACGCGCGAGCGGCGGGCTCTAGCCGACATTGTCCCTTTCCGCGACGACGATCGGTCTGGTACCTCGATCATTGGCGGGTGCGTGGGGGTGTGGACCTCATCAGGCTCCTCGATAGACGGCGATATATCTTCCTCGCAGTGGAAGCTCAGTTCCTCTATTTTGCGCTCCAGATCACATATCAGGCCCACCGCCTCCACCAGGCCTCGATTTCGCTTGTCAAGATCCTCCTGTAGTCTGTCGTTTGCGTCCTGTAGCTCCGATTCGGCGGCCTCGAGCTGTTTGATGCGTGTTTCTAGCTGGTCCATGCGCTCGAGCTTTCGTTTCATGACGTCGGCTTGTTTCGCGCGGTGCACGACTTCGAGCTTCAAGTCGAAGATTTCTTTGTTGATTTTCGATACATACTGCCACTGGTGTCAGAATGGAAGAAGATAACAGTAGCTGCAGCAAGAGTGCCCACCTGGTCCATTTCCCTCACGCCCATCTCCGTCGATTCCTTCAGGCCAGCCGCCAGGGCGGCGCGGAGCTTGCCATTCTTCTCGGACGCGGTCATGCTCTGCGCGTAGTCCACGGGCGTTGAGGGCTGGCTGCAATTGGCATCGCGGGCGGCGCGTTGTTCCTTGATCAGGTTCTGCAGCAGGGAGGAAGTTGGATTCACGGTATAGTGAGGCGTGGAGCACGTTCCTAGAAGGATCCCTGGTCAATTGGCATTCCCAAATAGAATTTTTCAGAAGAGGGATAGAGAGAGAGAGGGAGAGAGGGAGAGAGAAGAGAAAAGAGAAATGTGACTGATCATGGGCATGCTTACGATGCGGGGTGCTGGGCCTCCTGCCACCAGGCGACGACGAGTAGCCGTTGCTGGACATATCTCGCGAATCTGCAAATCCCACGTTTTTAGCTCTACCAAACAACAGCATAAAAAATATTGGGGGCGAGCTAGTACCTGGATAGAAAGCATTCACTCCGCCCTTGGAGACCTGCAGCGACGAGCGGCGCGGGCGGCGGGCAGAGCGCTCGGGGGTGGCAGGACGACGGCCTGCGCGAGCCCGCCGGTCGTCAGGTGCTGCTGCTGCTGCTGCTGTCGGGGACGGTTGGGCGGCGGCGCAGGCAGGATTCAGGGGCGCAATAATCATCTCACGGAATGGATCTCGTCGGGGCCCCATACTTGTTCCTGCTCCGGCTCCTTCTCCTTCTCCTGCGGCGGAAGACTTTAGAGGCGCAGCAGTAAGAGCTGCTGCAGGACCTCCGAAGCTGATATCAGACCGGCGGCGCGGTCTGTGCGAGGCCGCCATGGGGTTGAGCGGGTGTGTGTGTGCTGGCGCGAACGGGCGACGCGACGGAGCGGGCGCAAAGGAGCGGGCGAGTGAGGTGCACGACGACGGGGGTTGGCAGCAGGCGCCGGCATTCCGGTTGTTCGTTTGGGCGTGTGTGTGGTTGGAGGCACTGGAGGGCGGGGAGAGAGAGAGAGAGAGAGAGAAAAGAGGAGTAAGAAAGTGGCTGCCGGCTGGGCTGGGACGGGCAGAACCTGCGACAGCGCGCCGGGGAGCTAGCTAGTCTACCAAGGAGTGGAAATATGTCTAAACCTACGAGCCGGTGCGCTCGCTAGGCTCTTGGGTGGCTCCGCGAGTGTGCTCAGGGGCCCGCGCATCAGTTGGGTGGAAGATGATGATGTGCGGGCGGGCTGGGCCTAGTCACAGATGGCTGCCTGTCGCGAGCTGGAGAGTCACGATGTGACTACTACTACGGAGTACAGCGTAGTTGACTACATATTTATGATCTTTATTTCTGACAGCGCCAGCACCAGCCAGCATGGGACACGCCCGCCACGCCCAGCCACCGCATCCATCCTGTCAGGGGAGGGAGAGGCTCGAGCTGAAGCCGCTTGCATGGATGAGCTTGCGCTGCGGCTTGGCTGCCGCGAACTGTTTCCGCGTCCGTGTATCAGTGTGGTGGGCTCGCTTGTTAAGATGGAACGCGCTTGAAACGAGGAACTCGTCCAGCGCGATGGCTGTCATTATTGTCCATTCACTGCCTGTGCGCTCTAGTTTAACCATGTAATTATGCATCTACCAAACGCCCGCGTCCATCCTCATCAGTAGTCAGTCGTAGCGGTCATTTCTTCGCGGTCTCGCCGGTCCACACGCGCACTTCCTTGGCGCTGTCGTGGACGGCGCGGAACACTGGAGAGGCAGCAAGAGGTCAGCGAGAAGAAGAAGAAGAAGAAGAAGGAAAGAAAAGAGAGGAAGAAGAAAAGGAAAAAAGAAGAGGAGAAACAAAACAAGGGCTCACAGAGTCGCTCTGTTTCATCCAGGCCGCGCAGGAACTCCACGCCGCCGCCCAGGGCGCCGGTGGGATTATGCGCGTGGTCGGCAATCTGCACGGCGCGTTTCTTGAACGTCTGCAAGGAAGGGTTAGTAGAAACATAGACAGGCAGACAGACAGACACACGCACATCGCTGAGCAGGTCGACCATCTCGTCCTCGTCGAAGACCTGCAGGGTCTTGACGGCCAGGCGGTAGAAGTGGGCGGCCAGCGAGCGCACGTCGACGGAGCGCGGGTCGGCCTTGAGCGCGTTCAGCACGGGCTCGGACAGCGCCTGGGGCACGTCGAGGTTGATCAGCGCGGCGTTGCCGGCGCTCGTTCTGGGGAGTGGTTAGCAGGGGAGGTATGTGATAGAAAGAGGGAGGGAGTACCCCAGGGCCAGCATGATGGCCAGCCAGGCGGGAGCCTCCAGGCGCGTGCCGGCTTTGATCTAGGTGGGCGAGGAGCGGTCAGCCGGGGGTTTGGAGATAGTATTATACGGTCGGGGGAGTCTCACGTCCTCGCCGACATTGCCGTCGAGGAAGCCCAGGCCGGGCACGTCGAGCTCGAAGGTGCAGGGCAGTTTCTAGGCAGCGAGTGAGTGAGTCAGTACACCACAGACACAGAACAGACTGGACACCGACCTGGGCGTCGGTCAGGATCTCGTCGATGTCGTAGTAGGCCATGGCAGCGCGGCGGAGCGAGAGAAGGACGACAGTCAACCGGCTGGCTGGATAACTAACTAACTAGTCAGCAGCGCGATGCAACGCAATGAGCTTGATCACCGGCGCTTGGAGCTTCTCGAACGGACGGCAAGTTCGTTAGCTAGTTCTCTACGGAGTACACCTAGTCTTTACACCTAGTACTCTCCCGACGGGCTTCAGGTCTGCCACGCCGCGGCGGCGCTGGGCAGGCAGCGTCATCGTGTCTGCTTCGAGCTGCTCGAGCCGCGGGCGGCCTGGTCTGGACGGGTCACATTCCAGGATCGTTGTACATAATAATCATCCTGCCCGCGTGTCTCACTCGCCAGCCAGCCAGCCAGCGAACGCACAAACGAACGAACGAACTACCGAGCACGCGAAGGATGGCGCCCGCCGCCTACAGCGCCGTCTCGCAGACCGACCACGACCACGACACGCCCGACAACCACCACCGCCCGCGCGCCCTCTCCATCCGCTCGCTCCTCCGCGCGCCCAACGCCTCTCCCACCGCTCGCTATGCCATGCTGGACGACGACCACGACGACGACTTCGACTGTCCGCGGTCGCCCGCCCGCCGCCGAGCACCGCCCGCCCCCGTCCACGGCCATGTGAAAAACGCACTGATGGCGACGGGATCCGCTGCCCGTCCCGAGACGCCCCCTATTAATATTCTGCTTCCTCCTCCTCCTCCTCCGCCTCCTCTCAATACCCAACCCGCGCCGCCCCCCGACGCCCCCGACGAGCCGCTGCTGCACAGCCCGCCCTCCGCCGGCCCTGCCCTGTGCCATCCCACTCCCGACCTGCAGGCCCTGCAGGGTGCCTACGTGAGCAACGTCGAGCGTCTCGAGCAGACCGCCGAGCGCCTCAGTCTGGCCCTCGACCGTCGCCACGACAGCATCCGCAGCGGCATCGCCCGTCGCGCGCCGCCCCCCGACAGACCGCCCGCCCTGGGCTCGCCGCTGGGCTCCCTGCTGCTGGCCTCGCGACGCCCATCCTACAACAGTCCGGCCGCCGCCGCCGCCGAGCATACTCCCATCCGCCCCCGAGCTCCCGGCTACGCGTCCTCCATCCACTCGTCGTCCTCGCTGCGCCAGTCCGCGCACCCGTCCTTGTCCTCGCTGCCCAGAAGACCGTCGCTGCGATCCGGCTCCATGGCCTCGCGCCTGGCCCGCGTCGTCGAGCCGCCCGGAATGACCACCACCACCATCCCGCCGCAGCTGCCCGAGCTCCCGCTGTCGCCGCCGCACGACGCCATACTGGGGCCGCTCGTGGCCGACGGCCAGGAGGAGCTCGAGCCGCAGCAGCAGCAGCAGCAGCTCGAGCGGCCCGGCAGCGCTGGGTCCGGGGACACGTATCGCCAGGCCACCGAGCTGTTCAAGGACTTCGACGGCGTGCACTACACGCCGCACTCCGAGCCTTCACAGTCGCGACGTGTCTCGCTAGCCCACCCGCCGCTCCTCGCCGGCATGCCGAACGCCCATCAGATGCCCGCCCGCGGGGAGAATATGGTCTACTATCCCGCCCCCGTGCCCATGATGCTGAATCTCCCGCAGCGCCTGTCCAAGCGGCCCGTCGATCAGGAGAAGCGCCGAACCCAGGTTATGAGCTCCTTGCCGCCTGACAAGCGCAAATCCGCCATCTGGGCCAATCCTATTGACGGAGATGTCGACCCTGCTGCTCCGACTGCCGCTGCTGCGGCGGTGGCGGCGGCCCGTCAGAGCAAGAGGATCTCGCAAATGCCGCCCCAGCTGCGTGCGAGTGCCTTTTTTGAGGTGCCGCCCACGCAATTGGACATCACTGTGAAAGAGAATTCCGCTGTGGCCACGCTGGATAGCATTCTGGATGCCGCCGCCCTCGCCCCCGTGAGTGCATTTACTGACCACCCGATTGTGGGCCAGGCCGGCGCGGGGGTGTATGGCAAGGAAAGGGGGAAGAAGAAAGGCAAACTCGAGAAGAAGAAGCGGGATTCGGATATGCCAATTGCTGGCGAAGGACCAAACCAGAGCATCAGCACGCCGGATCCTCGCGCGAGCTTCGCGGAAGAAAACCAGGCCGTCGACGAACAAACGCCTTTCCGCAGCTCGAATGACCGTGACAGGGAAGACCCCGACCGGTATGTTGGCCCCGGCGAGCCAAAGAGCGATGATAGGGCGGAGAGCGACAACGACGAGAATGCAGACGACGACGACGAGGAGGACGAGGAGGACGCGTTTGTCGGCCCGCCCACGACGCTGCTGGCGGAGCTGCAGATGCGCAAGCAGGAGCAGAAGCAACGCAACCGCACGGCGGCCACGGCGTTCCCGAACGGCATGCACTCGACGCTGCTGGAGCTGGACGCGGTGGCGCAGCGGCAGCGCGACAACCGCGACCGGCGGCACGTCGTGCTGGCGTGGGAGGATCCCGCCCTGGCCGACCGGCGCGAGCCCGACGACGACGACGTGCCGCTGGCCCTGCTCTTCCCGGACAAGAACAAGCAGGCCGACGAGAACCGCCCGCTGGGCCTGATGGAGAAGCTCGAGCTGGACGAGAACGAGCCGCTGAGTCGCCGCCGCGCGCGCATCCGTGGCGAGCCCGCGCCGCTGCCGCGCCCGCTCACGACCGTCTATCCCCCGGCGCCGCAGCAGCACAACAACCACCACCACCACCACCACCGCGCCAGCACCGCCTTCACGCTCGACGTCCCCGGGCTCGAGGAGAGCGACGGCGACGACCACGAGCACGAAACGCTCGCGCAGCGCGTGCGCCGGCTCAAGACGCAGGACGAGAAAGGCGCCTCCCCCAGTGCTGCTGCTGCGGTTCCCGGCAGCTCGGATTTCGCCAGCGAGCTGCTCTCGCGCTTCGGCGACGAGCCGCCCGCCGACACCAAGCCGGCTTCGCCCGAGGAAGAGGAAACCCTCGGCCAGCGCCGCAAACGCCTGCAGGCCGAAGCCCAGGCCCAGGCGGGCGGCCATAAAGTGGCTGCTGCGCGCCGCAGCATGGCCAATATCCTGCACGCCAGCCCCGTGGGCATGCAACCGCCCGCGGCGGTTGGTAGTCGCCAGTCGCTGCCGGCCAGCGGCGCGGGCTACGCCAACAACAGCAACAACAACAACAACAACAACAACAATCCACGGCTATCTCGCACGCTGACGGGCGGCGGGCCGCCGCTGCTGAACTTCGGCCAGGACATGAGCCAAGGGCCGACGCCGTACTATCCCACGGGGCTGGTGGCGCCGGCGTTTGGCAACGGGCTGTCGGCGGTGAATCTGAATCCGCATTTCTACGCCGCACAGCACCAGCAACAGCACCAGCAGCAGATGATGATGATGATGCGGCGCGGGACCGAGGCGGAGCCGGTGATTGATCAGAGTCAGAGGGATATGATCGATCGGTGGAGGCTGGGGGTGCAGTGATGAGTCAAAGGGGATGGATGGGTTGACAGGCCTTTTCTCTTTTGGCCCTGAGATCCATTGTGCGTGTTGCGTTGCGTTTTGGTGCGGTTTTGCTTCGAACTGGCCGGTCTCGACGGACGTTTTCTTTGCTCTGCTTTGTTGTATTTTTTTGATATATTTCATTTATCTTGCTTTTTCACAGCCCCATCGCTAATCTCCGGCCACCATTTGCTATTATTTTGTTTACTTCCTGCCTGCATCTCTATATTTTCTTTTAATGCCCCGACCCCGACCCTGACCCCTCCGTATACTTCTGCCCCCTTGTTCTCTCAGCATAGCCCCCTGGCGTTCTGGATTGGGCCCGTCGCGTTCCTGCTTGCCTCTGCGCTGTTTTTCTTCTGTCTGGAAGATCGTTAGCTGTGAAGCCCAGCGAAGAGACAAGCTGTGTATGTACTAGGCATTTTATCTCAATAGACTCCGTTTCCCTTGCCGTCTCCTATAAATATCACACCGATACTCGCCGCGCGCCCAGCTTCGGCGTCGATAGCTCCAGCGCTAGTCGCCCGCGCCGGCCAGCCACGCAATGTAACGATTGGCCGCCCGCCCGACGAGCTGTCCGTCGAACGCGCCTCGCGGCTTTGGACCGCCAGTCAAAAAAATTATCTTTGTTATGAATTTCACTCCTTCATCTTCTTCACTCGTCAAAACAAAACTTCTCGCGCTTCCCGTTCCGTTCTGCGTCCCGTCGGCTTTTTTCCAAGGGGGTTCGGCCGCCCTGTCTACCATGGTCCCGTCTGTTCTTGTTTCGCCCCCCCGCGAGTTGACCTCCTGATACGGAGTACACACACATCCTACCTAACTACCTACATCTCCTGCGACTAACTAACTGCTGTGTGACGAACTGTGGATGTGCCCCGTCGGCCTGCGAGAGCACGCCCGCAATCCTGCCCGTATCGCGTGGCGCCGCACCCGCGCTGTCTCGCTGGCCGGCTGGTTGGCTGGTGGTGCGACCGCGGGCTGTCGAGACCTGGCCGGCCATCTAACTGAGCAGCAGCAGCAGCGACAGCGACAGCGGTAGCAGCTCTGACTCCCGGCCCACCAAAGAAACCATGCCGCCGTCCACCGTCTTCTCCTATCTCCGCCGCGACCACCGCCGCCTCAGCCCGTCGTCCGCCTCGCCCTCGCCCTCCGCGCAGACCCCGCCGCAATTGCCCGCTGCCACCACCGCCGCGACCATCACCAGCCCCAGGCTGACCGACGCGCTGTTCGACGCCGGCGCCTGGCCCGATCTGACCAGGGAGATCCCGCTCGACGACATCCCGGAGTTGACCAAGACGCCCGACGCCGAGCTCGCGCACAACCCGCTGCCGCCGTTACCGCCGCTCGCGTTCACTGACCCCAGACGACCGCATTCCAGCTCCGGCGAGAGCTCGGCGCCGTTTGCGAACTTGACCAATGTCCAGAGACCAGACCATCTCGATGGAGGACCGGGAGCTGGAGGGGTGGTGGTGCATCAGAAGGGCATATCGTCGTGGAAGCGCGGGTTCGGCGGACAACGCGCTGCTGCGGTGCCGGGCATCTCCGCCGGAGCCGCTACTAGCAAGGGCAAGATATCCGATGCTGCGACCATGGGCACGCTGATGGCGGGTGCGTCGTCGAGCGCACATCTTCGCGAGTTCAAACCGGAAAATGCGCCGGTTCGTCGTGACGAAGCTGCCGCTGCCGCTGCTGCGGGTGCTCCGGCGGGCTTCGATACCCTGACCGAACCGCCATCGTTCCGCGGTGGTGGTGGTGGTGGTGGTGGTGGTGGTGGGGGAAAGATGCGATTCCACCTGCTCAACCCCATGGCGCTGCTGGCTCGGCGGCGCTCGACGCAGTACAGCGTCAAGGCGGAGGACATCAACGTGAGCAAGCTCACGCTGCCGGCGCTGCCCGACGACTACGATCCTCGGATTCGGGGGAAGCTGTTCCATGATTTCTCCGCGCCGCGGCCGCGGCCCAGCCCGACCATGAACAATAACAATAACGCCGCCGCGGCCGCGGCGCAGAGGTACGGCGAGCCCGCGTTCCAGACGGACGAGGCGTATTTCTCGGATAGTTCGACGCCGACTGCGCGCAAGAGCAGAGGGTTTCGGCAGAGAACGGCGTTTCAGGAAGATTTCACGTCGGGGCGTGCGGCCAGAGGCCAGCATGGTGAGCAGCCCCAGCAGCAGCAACAGCAGCCTGGCCTGCGGACGGAGAAGATACCCCGGGCGGCGGCGGTTCCTGCTTTGGATCGCCCGCTCCCTCCCATTCTCCCCTCGCAGTTGCTGGAGCACGAGACGCCGCGGCCGGGGCCCCTGCGTGTTCCTGTTCCTGTTCCTGTTCCTGTTCCTGTGCCTGTGCCTGTCGCCGAGAAGCCGCTGCCGGCGATTCGCTCCAAGCCTTCGACTGTTCGAGACCGTTCGTCACAAACTCTCTCGGGGCTGCCTAAGCATCTATCAAGTACGGCATCGAGATTTAGTTTCGATATGGCTGGAGGCGGCTCCGCATCGCAAGAGCGGCTGCTGGAGGAGAAGCACAAGGAAAAAGAGGCGGCGAGGAAAGCAAAAGAGCAGGTCAATAAGTTTAACGATTTTGACTCTGAAGAATTTGATTATGATGCCATGATGGATGATGACGGTCTAGAAGAGAGGATTCCTGGAGTGAATGCGGATGCAGATGATTTTGCTTACGGTGATGAGTTCCAGTATGAAGACGCTGGAATGTTTAATGCTGCGAGTCCTCTCAAGTCGTTGCCCATTACCTCCTCATTTCTCCTAAGCCCTTCTAGCTCTGAAGGAGGACTTTCTCCCCGGTTCTCACAGATAGATGGGCGACTATCGGCACCTGAAAACCACTCACTTGCTCCAAAGACCAACAAGGCTCCAGCGTCGACAACACTTCCTTTATTAACCATAGACACGAACCAGCCGTTTCTACCATCGTCGCCAGCGAAGCAAGTGCCCCAGTCACATATTGATCCCGTACCATCTCACAGTATAGGGAATGATGATGATCTGTACTATGATGATGGGCTCTTTGAAGATCTCCCAGAAGATATGCAGGATGGTGATTTTGATGAGTCGATATTCGACAACGAAGCAAGCCATCTATATGAGCGAAGGAATGCTAATTTGAATAAAACACCGCCCGTCGGATCTGACAACCAACCCAAGACCAGTGAGCGGACAAGGAGCCTTGAGCAAGACCCCCCGGTCGAAGATACGAATGCAGCTTTTGATAGTCCAATTGCACCAGAATTGAATGAGCAAGCGGAAAAAGAACTTCGAAAGTCTCTGCAAGAACTGACACAAGGAAATCTTCAAGCGTACCATGGCGCCCTGGCGCAGGCAGCCAACTTCGCTGCTTTCGAGGGCAGATTCGAACGGAGCCCAAGTGGGAGCGAGCAGTCTTCCGATAACGACGCCTCCGAGACCGAAGAGTCTCATCCCGATTTGACGGCCGGCCAGAGTCGTCACACGAGCCAGAATGCCGAGAGCATGGCCTTTGAGGAGGTGTTTGATGACGACTTTAACTTCTACGATGCGGGTGACCTCGACGACGACCCGATGATCGCCGCCGCCAATGCAGAGGCGCTGGAGAACGACGACGAGGGCTTCTACGGGCAGGAATTCGGCTTCTACGCACACTCGCACCCGCACTGCGACGGCGAGCGCGTCCTCGGCGGCTACTTTGGCTCCCTGGGGCGGCCGGGTATCAAGCGAAACCACAGCGCGCGCGGCAACTTCCAGGAGAGCCTGACACCCATCACGGAGCGTAGCGAGTGGAGTACGCGGAACTCGATCATCTCGCTCGCGCCGCCGGGCCATTCGCTGCCGTCCAATCCGTCCGTCGCCAGCCCGCCGCTGTCGCAGCTGGTGGTCGACATGGCCGCGTTCGACGATGAGATGTCGTTCAGCGCGCTGATGCGCCTGCGCCGGGGCGCCTTCGGTGGCAGCAACGGCAGCCTGCGCAGCAATGCCACCAGCCAAACCGGCCAGTCCCCCCAGTCGCCCTCGCTGTCGCCCATGGCCAATTGTGGCCCGTTTTCGAGCTTCCACCACGTCCTCGCCGAGCAGCCCAGGCGTGCGGGCGAGCCTAACGCCCCCGCGCCGTTGAACCCGTTGCCGTTGGCCGGTAGTAGCCCTCCGGTTGCCAGACGGGGCGGCGACTCACCGCCGGCTGCTGCTGCCGCAGCAGCTGCTCGGAATGATCCCACTCCCAGGCCGATGCCAAGTGAGGCCGCGCCGCCCGTCGGCATGGAGTCCGCTCCAGCCAAGACAAGATCTCCAGACCTGATCCGACGACATGTCCGCAACAACAGCGGCGCGGAGAGCATCAGCTACGTGAAGGAGACCAGCCAGTCGGGCGCCAACTGCTGGGTGCTGGAGCGGCGGCGCACGGGAGACCACGGCGAGGACGAGCTTCTAGAAAGAGAGGTGATGAGCTCCGGCCGTATCTGATCTAGGGATATTGGATGGCTCTTCACACTTTGGTTCTTGCTCTCCGCCTATTTTTTTCTTGGTTTTTTTAATCCTTCGTCGTGGGCAAATTGTTTTATCACAACTTCCTTTAATTGTTTACATTTATGCCGAATTTCAGGCCTGTTCCACGGAGCATGTATACACTTTTCTTTTCTACTTTCTTACTGGGCTTTGGGCGATACGAACAAGCTATTGAAGCCTACTTTTTAAATTCTTCCCTTTTTTTTTGCTTTCTTGTTTTCTTCTTCCATGACGATTTTTCGTGATACCCAGTTTTGGCGCCACTGGTGGAAATGCCACCGTCAGTTCCGACTCGCTCTTCTCCTATGTTTCCCCCTCTTTCCGACAGCAGTTCCGTACGTATATAGCTGGCTCACTCACGTTCTCGTGCGTCCTAAAAAAAGCAACTTGAGAGCACCATCCGTTCAATATCGGAATCTTGATCCAACTTTGCATGCATGGGCACGCGGCCCGTTTCCGCGCTAAGCTTCGTTACCCGCAGGATTATCCTCCTGCCTCCCGCCTGACCGATCCTTTGGCTGCACACCAGCGGGTTTCTACACCCCATCCATACATAACTGCCAGCAGTTCTTGCAGGCGCGGCGCCCGCCCATGCCCTCCCTCGTGTGCCCTCCGTCTTATTTGTTAAAATTGGCCTTGCCGCCGCCGTCGCACCTTGCGGTCGCATCGCCCGGCGGTGAGCGGCAGAATTTGCGGCATTTATGTCACGTGCGGGGCAGCCGATCCAGACCGGCACAGCCAAGCTTGGCAAGTCCCCGCGGCCAGCCAATCGCGCGGTGGTTAGTCATCGCCGGGCCAGCCGCATTATGTAAGACCATGCCCAACATGCCCAACGCGCGACGTCATAGGGGTATTTTTCTTGCTGTCGAATTTCCAATCCGTTACGGGGCTTGGCGTGGAGGGCGCACGCCGGCCAGTCCCGTTCGGGCTAGCGCCGTGGGTGTTTTGCAGGCAGGATGCGCTCTCGGCCGGATCTCTAACGCGGATGCGGCTAGCGCGGCGTATTGTGCCGTCACGCTGGTACCGCCATACCGCCTATCCTTTCCCGCCACACCCCGGGGGGCAGGAAGTTGCGGCTGCACGGTTTCGTCCAATCTTAGTGGATTCTGCACGCCCGCTTGTTTGTCTGGCAGTTTCTGCAGAGAATAAGAATTGGATATCATGGGGGGGCCCCAGCGGAAAGTAAGAGGGGAAAGTGGTGATTATTATTGTCCAGCTGTCACGCGCCCGCCCACCAGCCTGCTGCTGATGTGTGCTGTGCGTCTGCATTAAACCTTTTAGGCGGGACTTCAGACAGGAGCTTGTTTTATGTGCAGATGTAGAGAACTCAGACTGGCACAGAGTGTGCATGCTGCGGCGTTCCTGGGAGAGACACGGCTCATCTCTTTGATGCTGCCCTTTATGAGACCTGCCTGTGCTTTGATGTAGTAGACCTTTGCTCTGTTAGCTACCTGCAGCAGCGGCACTTTCGCCTCTTCCAGAGAAGATCCCATACCTTCAGGTCCAGAGTTCGCCGGCAAGGTTGCCGCACGCCTGCCTGGCCGGGTGTTAGTTAGCTAGTTTGGTGGCAGTGTGGTGGCAGGTAATAATCAAACATACTTGCCGAGAAAAACAGCCCTGAAATTTTCTGGCTCCTCCCTATCAAAAACTTAGCCAACTCAAAAAAAAAGACAGCATCGTCGTCCTCCTCTCCACTCCCTCCTCTCTCTGCCTCGGACAAAAGAACACCTCACCACGCCCTCGCTCCCCCCAGTCCCCTCTGTGTTCTCGCCAGCGGGACTCTCTCATGACCACCAGACTGTGCGAGGCGGAACGACATAGTCGATAATTCCTGCCTCTTCTCCCAATCCTGTTCGCGGAAAAACTATTCCTTGTCGTTGTGCCTCATCCTATTTGCCCATCCCCGGCTCTAAAAAAATAATAAAAGAACCGACCGCCTTTTTTTTTCTCCCTGACCTCTTGTCCGATCAGCCCTACTTGCGCTTCTCTTTCCTTTGCTGTTTTTTCTTTTTCCTTTTTTTTTTTTTGCTTGCGTAGATCAAAAGAGAGGGTGTTGCAAAGCTCGTCTCTTCCACCCTGCGAAACATGTTGCGCGCTACCAGGTCGTTACCCTTGGCCGCTGAGGCCGCCGGTCTTGTGAGAAACGCTCCTTTCCTACGCAAGTCGAGATGCTTCGCCTCCGCGTCGAAACTGCTGTTGTTGTCGAATCGTACGAACCTGGGCGTTGCAACGACGCGCAGGCCGCTGGCGTTGGTTGGTGCTCGAGAAGCTTGGAGCCAGCGCAGACAATATGCCACTGCCACGGAGGAGACAAACAAGGGGGTGGTGAGTACCTGACGTGTCTTTTTCCCATTGCCTTCCTGTGGGCCTCTTGTTTTTTTCTTTGCTGGGATGATATGTGCTCAATTGAAGACTTATCGCCCAACATACCAAACGAAAGGGCAATTCGGCATTCCTATTGAACAGATGGATCGTTTGGGCATTCAAGACTAATTCACTGGCGCGTTTGCTTTTCGCACTTTTGCCGTATTCTAGGACCCCAATGACTCGTTTCTTCAAGGCAATACCGCCGACTACATCGACGAGATGTACATGGCCTGGAAAGAAGATCCCTCCAGCGTCCATGTCTCGTGGCGAACGTATTTCCATAACATGGAAGAAGGCAACATGCCCATCTCTCAGGCATTCCAGCCCCCACCGACTCTCGTCCCTACCCCGACCGGCGGTGTGCCGCAGCACATGCCTACCTCTCGCACCGCCGCCGGCACCGAAGTATCGAATCATTTAAAAGTTCAACTCCTCGTACGTGCGTACCAGGCACGAGGCCACCACAAGGCGAAGATCGATCCCTTAGGTATTCGAGGAGAAGCCGAAGCGTTCGGATACTCGAAACCCAAGGAGTTGGAGCTGTCGCATTATGGCTTCACGGAAGCGGATTTGGACCAGCAATTTGCGCTTGGTCCTGGTATCCTTCCTCGGTTTGAAACAGAGACGAGGAAGAAAATGACTCTCCGTGAAATCATTGATGCCTGCGAACAGATCTATTGCGGCTCTTTTGGCGTTGAGTACATCCACATTCCTGACCGCGAGCCCTGTGACTGGATTCGCGACCGTGTTGAGATCCCCCAACCGTACAAATACTCTGTTGACGAGAAGCGCCGAATTCTGGACCGTCTAATCTGGAGTACTTCCTTCGAATCTTTCCTCTCGACGAAATTCCCGAATGATAAACGATTTGGTCTGGAAGGTTGTGAATCTCTGGTTCCTGGTATGAAAGCTTTGATCGACCGAAGTGTCGACCATGGCGTCAAGGATATTGTTATTGGCATGCCCCATCGTGGTCGTTTGAACGTTCTAAGCAACGTCGTTCGAAAACCCAACGAGTCAATCTTCAGCGAGTTTACCGGTACTGCAGAACCTGGTGATGAAGGCTCCGGTGACGTGAAATACCATCTTGGAATGAACTTCGAACGTCCAACTCCTTCCGGCAAGCGTGTGCAGCTTTCACTGGTCGCGAACCCGTCCCATCTTGAGGCTGAAGATCCCGTTGTTCTTGGAAAAACCCGTGCCATTCAGCATTATAACAAAGATGAGAAGTCCTTCGATACCGCTATGGGTGTCCTACTCCATGGTGACGCTGCTTTTGCTGCTCAGGGTATTGTTTATGAGACCATGGGTTTCCATGCACTCCCGGCTTACTCCACCGGTGGTACGATTCATGTTGTGGTTAATAACCAGATTGGCTTCACCACCGACCCCCGGTTCGCTCGTTCGACCCCGTACTGCTCCGATATCGCGAAAGCGATTGAAGCTCCCGTTTTCCACGTTAATGCGGACGACGTGGAAGCCGTGAACTTTGTTTGCCAATTGGCTTCCGACTGGCGTGCTCAGTTCAAGACTGACGTCGTGATTGATATTGTATGCTACCGTAAATCAGGTCACAACGAAACAGACCAGCCTGCTTTCACCCAGCCCCTGATGTACAAGCGTATCGCGGGCCAGACAAGCCAATTGGAAAAGTATGTCGACAAGCTGCTCAAGGAGAACACTTTCAGCAAAGGGGACATCGAGGAGCACAAGAAGTGGGTCTGGGGAATGCTCAACGACAGTTTCGACCGCAGCAAGGATTACCAACCCACCAGCAGAGAATGGTTGACATCGGCGTGGAATGGGTTCAAGTCACCCAAGGAGCTTGCCACCGAAGTTCTTCCTCACCTCCCCACTGGCGTTTCTCACGAGGCGCTGACCGCGATTGGCAATACGATCGGCCAAGTACCTGAAGGCTTCCATGTCCACCGCAACCTCAAACGTATTCTAGCCAACCGAAAGAAGACCGTCGAGGAGGGCACAAACATCGATTGGGCTACCGCTGAAGCCCTTGCCTTTGGTACTCTCTGCTCTGAAGGCCATGATGTACGTGTTTCGGGACAGGATGTCGAGCGTGGTACTTTCTCTCAGCGTCATGCTGTCCTTCACGATCAGGAAAATGAGGAAACATATACCCCTTTGAAGCATCTTAGCGAGAAACAGGGCAGTTTCGTTATTTCCAACTCATCTCTCAGCGAGTTCGGCGTGTAAGTCATTCTGTTTATGTCCCCCTGAAAAATTCATTGTCTAACCTCGTCTTAGTCTTGGATTCGAATATGGTTACTCTTTAACCTCGCCAAATGCCCTCGTTATGTGGGAAGCTCAATTTGGTGACTTTGCCAACAACGCTCAGTGTATCATTGATCAGTTCATCGCCTCTGGTGAAGTGAAGTGGCTCCAACGATCTGGTTTGGTCATGTCTTTGCCTCACGGCTATGATGGACAAGGCCCTGAGCACTCGTCTGGCAGAATCGAACGTTATCTCCAGCTCTGCAACGAAGATCCTCGTGTATTCCCGTCTCCTGACAAGCTCGATCGTCAACATCAGGACTGTAACATGCAGGTTGCCTGCATGACTACGCCCTCTAACTTGTTCCATATCCTGCGTCGACAGATTAACCGCCAGTTTAGAAAACGTAAGCACTCATAGCTCTGAAACTATTCACGGATAACTAACCTGCCTTAGCACTCATCATTTTCTTCTCGAAATCTCTCTTGCGTCACCCACTCTGCCGATCTTCTATTGAAGAATTCACTGGGGATTCCCACTTCAACTGGATTATTCCCGAGACCGAGCACGGCAAGTCTATCGAAGAGCCCGAGAATATTGAGCGCGTGATTCTCTGTTCTGGTCAGGTCTGGGCTGCTTTGGTCAAACATCGTGAGACCAATGGCATCAAAAACACCGCGATCACGCGTATTGAACAGCTCAACCCCTTCCCATGGCAGCAGCTTAAGGACAACCTCGACAGCTACCCCAACGCCAAGGATATCGTCTGGTGTCAGGAGGAGCCCCTCAACGCCGGTGGCTGGAGCTTTGTTCAGCCGCGTATCGAAACGCTGTTGAACAATACTGAGCACCACAACCGTCGTCATGTCATGTATGCTGGTCGCAATCAAAGCGCCAGTGTCGCCACGGGTCTCAAAGCTAGCCATATCAAGGAAGAGCAGGATTTGTTGAATGATGCGTTCACTATCCACCAGGATAAGTTGAAGGGGGAGTAGATGCAGACATGATGTGATCGATGTCCCTTTGTTTTCCTCTTTTCTTTCACCCCTACTCTCTTACCGTCCGTATATTCTATCATGCATGTTTCCACTAACATTTCGGGGTGAAACTGGAGTTGACACTTGCACTTCCTTTCGATTCACCCTCGATTCACCTGTTATTCACCCTTGTCTGTGTTCATACTAATCACAACTACCCCTTGCCCAGTCCTCCAATACACTCGTTACCCAGTGACGAGTCTCCTTGTAGCATAAACACCCAGCATTATCTGTCTGTTTTTTGTTTTTTTTTCCTCTGTCTGTTTCCTTAGAAAAAGAACGATTCCGTCTTCAGTTTGTATTTTCCTCTTCGGGAAATATCCGCTATGCTTACATAACCAATGATATGATGACTAAGACCATCCGATAAAGTATGACGTACCTTTCTCGTGCTAGGGAAACACCGTAGGTGAAGTCTCAACGGGAGATTATCATACAAGAATATCAGCCAATGCTGAACTGGCCATGTTGAAATAAATTCCGGCGCGCCGTACGGAGTACTGCTACTCCTATCAGTTAGCGCCCCAGATTCTCCTCCGCGGACAGCCCGCATATCGGACCACAGCCATTATGTAATCACTGCTCGCGCCAAAAAAGCGGCTCTTTCCTTCACCTCCCGCGCGCTCCCTGACTTCACATCTTGCTCTCTACTATTACGCCTTCATCTGCTTCATTATATTGTGATCCACGGACTGTCACCATGCCTATTTTTACTTGATTCATTTTATTACCTTCAGAACTTCCACTGACAAGCTGTTTGGCCTGCAAGTCGCATCGCAGCTCCTCACTGTCACGTCAGAAGCGCAACCACTCTCTTTGGTTTTTGCTTGCTTCCTACATATGTTAAGCAGCTCTATATAGCTCTACCCTTCGTTTGAAACATTATGACAACCGCAAACCCTACTGTCACCACCATGCGCTCCTCCAACCTCCGCCAGACTCGCACGAACCCTAGCCGCCAATCCAAGACCGCCGGCCGGACCTCCATGATGCATCATGCCTCCACCGGCTCTTTCAGTCACGTTTATGGCCATGGTAGTGGATCTACAACTTATCCTGGTGGCCCTCAGTACCCCAACAACGCACAGTCACCGGGCTTGTATCCTGGCATTCACCACTTCACGGATGCCATCGATGCGCTCCCGAGAGAGTTCCGGAGGCATACATCGTTACTGAATGAGGTGGATGGGAAAGCTTTTGTTTTGGAAGCCCAGTTACCAATACTGCTGCAGAATGCAGCAGAGCTCCTTTCTTCGCCATTCCCAGTCATGAATGGACTTGAAGGAACGAGTCTTAAGGGGTTTCAGGAAGTGAGTCCCTTGTAATATCTTATCTATGCGACGATGTATAACTTATATTTCTCTTTTAGGATGTTTTGCGAACCGAACAACCCGAGAAATCGACCGCAAGAAGGCAAACGTTTCAGAACATCCGGAATACTTTAAATGACCTGCTTCCTACGATGGACGAAAAGAATCACGTTACTCGAAATGCATACCTTTCTCTTAGAAAAGACATGAACCGGTTGGAGATGATATACCCGTTCGTTGAAAAAGAAGTCTCCGACGAGGCTCGGCTTGGGAGCAGAACTCACTGGGCCTACTTGACCAAACCCGCTAAACCAACTGGGCCCAGCGGATCGGAGCGACCAAGGCGAGAAGTTGCGACAAGGGAACATCGAGATGCGGCTCAGGACGAAAGTACCCAACGTGAGACTAGGAGAGAAACTACCGGTGTCAGGAAACCCCGCCGTACCCAGGCTGAGATAGAGGCCGATGAATCTCGTTCCCGCAAGACCAATTATAATGCAAAGAGTCGTGCAGGGGCTCCCGCAGAATTCTCTCAGGTTGATCAAACCGCAATCATAGCTCCAGTGCCGAAAAGAAGACGAGTTGAAAAGCCACCTCCTACCCCAACATTCGCAGTTATGGAACGGTCTGCTAGTGTTGCGACAAATACCGGTGCTGGCAGATCTGGAGTAAAGGAGTCGCCCGCTCCTGAGTCTGGAAAAAGGAGAGCCCGTGCTCAGAATGCCGCTGCCTCACGAAAAAGGTACGAGCCCGTGTTTAGGTTAAAATTTCTATACCAAACTTCAACTAAACTTTTATGATCCAACAGAACAAACACAATCAATTCGGCTTTAGAATCCCCATCGCTCGCACCATCCCCTGTTGTTTCCTCTCTTAACCATCTTGGAAAAACTAGTACGCCTCCTCCGAATGCATCCAACCGGCCCCAGTCCGCCCGAATTCCGCAGTCAGCTACGGTATTAAGCAATGGACGCCAACGGCCATCCTCTTCTACATCTAACCGGAACCTAAATTCAAGTATGTTGTTCGAACTTCGGCCAATTCCTTTGTATCATGGTTCTAACACGAGTTCTATAGATAAAGGTATATTGGACTCCACGCTTTCCGCGACCCAGGATGCAACATGTGGCTCTAGAGTCGAACCCGTCCCTTATTCTCCTCCTGCTGCTCCTGATCCTCCTTCTGCTTCTGCTTCTGTCCCTGCTGCTGTTACTGCTACCTCTAAAGCCGAGGCCGTTCATGGTGACGAAATCAAAGCTGATTCCTTGATGATTACCCATCCAGGCGACCGTGGTTCTCAACGCCCGGTACCCATAACTGTAGGAACATCCGCTACTACCAAATTGGAACCCCAGGACACGGCTCTCAACCAATCCCCTGTTCCGCCTAGCGTAACTTCCAAGGGCCGTTCTTCCAAGACTTCTACCCCCGTTGCGTCTACTTTCCCAGAGTCACAAAGGTCTTCCAGGCCGTCGAGGTCCACTGCTATAGCTGCGGCCGAAGGATCTGCTGCCTCTAAACGCTCTCATAAAAAAGGTGTTGCTGTTACAGGAGCTGCGACAACTGCTAGGCAGCTAGCTCTAGCGGCTGCCGCAGCTGAAGACGAGGATTCCTCTAGGCATGGGGACGATGAGGATGATGAAGGGGAGCCAAGATACTGTTACTGCAATCAAGTCAGCTTTGGAGAGATGGTCGCATGTGATATGGATAATTGCCCCAGGGAATGGTTCCATTTATCATGTGTTGGGTTGACAAAGCCCCCTTCGAAGAGTGGTGAGTTCTGTCCATATTCCATGCTCTTTTGTGGACTGTACTAACAAGACTTTCGCTTTGTATAGTCAAATGGTACTGCAACGAATGTAAAGAGACAATGAAAAAGGGAAAATCGAATGGCAGGTAGACACGGCAGTGCCTACGTTGATTGAGATTAATTTATATAAGCGTTTGCTTCTTTTATAGCAATATTTTGCGCTTCAAGACACCTGGATAGACGACTCATAGTTTATTTTTGGCGAATCGATGAGTTCACTGAAACATACTCCCATGTCAGAAGACATCTGACAATCTGGAATTTACAAATTTTGTGCTGGAGAAAGTCTGCCATTATGTATGCTCATGTCCCCAAGACACAGAGTGGTTATTATATTGGATGTTGCTTCCCAGGATCTGTCCTTGTTTACAATAGAAACCATAGCTCCAATAGCCCCGAAGTCATCTTTTATCGTTTTTTTTTTTCTTCATAGGTTACTCAGGCATTTCCATTCATGCTGTGGCCGATGATCCATTTGCTTTAGCCTGATGTCTAGTTTTTCTTTGAATGCCAAAGTCTCATTATTTTATTGAATATGCTTCTTATCTTCTTTTCTAGGCTAATACCGCGATTTCTGCATCGATATATTCCCAACTCAGCTACTATACAGACCATATAAGGGACAGAAAACGTATAGTGCATAATTCATGCATGTGAGTATCGTCTACCTGACGATTCCAAAAAAAAAAAAAAAAAAAAAGGCTTTTAGCCCAGGAAACAAGAGAAGCACTTTGGGATACTGAAAATTCCACTAACGTCTCTTAAAATTTAAAATGCACCTCGAAAACGATCCAGTATTTGGCCTGCCAATGGCGCTCTTCTTTGTGTGTCGCCACCATCCACCCCACTCCCGCTTCCCTCTGACCTCGCAGCTTCGGCTGCGGCACGGGATTCCCCTTCCAGTCTTCGCCGTAGCCCTTCGTACCGTTCTACATCTGAACCTCGAGCCTCTGCGGCATATTGTCTTCGATCAAATGAGGTTTCCTGACCACCATACACCTTGTGAGGAATGCGCCATGCCGGAGAAGAAAACCGACCAGGTAGGAGCTCAGCACGCCAGGCGTATCCGATGATCCATCCTAGTAATGCGGGGAGTATGGTGTACGGGAATTGCGAGAGGGATAGTTGGAAGGCGAGGAAGTAGATTGTGGACTTGTCGCTAAGGTGGAAGGTAATTGACGAGTTGCTGGTACCTGTGGAGATGTTGTATTTGTATGTAGTAGGAATTGCGGCATGGTACTGAGCGAGGAGGGCGAAGAGGGTGGCAGTTGGGCCGGCGGGGAGGTAGTTCAGCGTGTTGAGGGAAAGGGGCCGGAGGATGAGCGCAAGGAGTAGCGGAGGGAGGAGGGTAGTGTACGGAAGTGTGGAAAGGACAAAGCTCTATGAAATGTCAGATATATGTAATATATTGCATCCAATTCAAAGCACGATCAGACATACAGCGAGCTTTCTCGATCCCCAGAGCCGTTCAACAACACGTAGGCTATATAGCACCATACACGCCTGAATGACTTCTGTTGAATTAACGTAGCATAGCTGAATGAACAAATAACAATTAGTACACAATTTCTTACGGAGTAGGTAGCCTAAACTGACCTGCCAGATCAATATCCTCCACCATTGTCGGTACTGCCACAGATGTGGCGTAACTTGGATATAGAAGAGGTACTTGGTGTCAACAAGGCTCACCGCAATTGATGATGCAATGACGAAGATGAGTGCATATTTCGTGACGGATGCGTTGGTAAAGCCGGACGTCAACATGGCAGCTTGGTGCTGAGAGTTGTTTGGTGGCCCGCCGTGAGAGGGACAACCTGTTATGGGTACGATGAAGCAAACACCGCAAACAGGGGGTATGGCGCTTGAGCATACATCTGGTTTGGTATTCACGAAGATTACCAGAAGCGACAAGTAGTATATGTATGAGACGATTCTTCCTTAACCATTCTGCCGCCTATTCGACCTTAATTTCGCTAATATGGGAGGTGTGGCGAGTGCTTATTGTAAACCCCATTGTGTAGCCTTTTAGTTCGAAATGTATGCTATAAGGCGCTTTGAGGCTACCATTGCCATGATACGCAATATATTCATTCATTAATACATTAGCCACAGAAGATGGCATCAGAGTACCGCTCTATATTACAAGAGCTGCATCCTTGCTTTGTTGTGCAAGAGCAGCTTGATATTCTGAAATTGCTTTCCCCAATGCATTCATTGTCGGCTTCATTAACTGGTTTACCACCTTCTGTCCACCTTCTATAGCTTTAAAATTCGGCCGTATATTCTTACCTGTCGCAGCCATGATTTCCCTAGCATGTTGTTTTAATTTTTCAACTTCGGCACGACGTTCAACTTCTGCCTCATCAGCAACAGCTTTAATCCGATCCATTGCACGATTAAGAGACTCTACCAAAGACTGTATCTCGCCAACCCGGTCTGGGTTTCCAGATAAAAACGCTTGCCAGAACTGGTGCAAAAATTCAGTTGTGGTAGCATGAGTAAGAGTCAGACGGTCAAATACCCCCTGCGACAGTCCACAGGTATCTGAGCCTGACGCCGAGTCAGCCTGGGTCTTACGCTCTCGAATGGCATCGAAGATCTGAGTCGATGCTCTTGCTAGACTGGCTTTTGAACCAACTAGTTCACTCTTTGTTTTGGATTTATCGTCGTCACTATCTTCTTCCGGTTCAACAAGGCGGCTCAGCGGAACCCCCTCGCCCGTTTCAGGATATGTTGTGATCAAGTCCTTTTGTATTGAGGCCAGAATTGTCTCTGGGTCCTGACGTGAAAAAATAAGAGCTTCTTCATTTTCCGTTTCCTTCGTAGCGGCAAAGAACCTACTTTGATCCTTAATGTTTAAAATGATTCTGTCTTGTTCCCTATCACCACGAAGATCCCGCAGTTGCAACTGGTTAAACGTTTCTTCATCCATGCCGACAGGGGCTGATGGGTCTCGATCAATTGGCGCCACGTTGGCCATTATCTTTTCACTCAAATTGTTCAGCGTCCTGATGATAGGAACTTTATCTAGAGTTGATGGTCTCATGTCAAAGTTTGGGCGATTTCCATGTCTCTTAACGTTATCTTCATTCGCTTCGAGATCAATCATATGAGGAACATTTGAATTTACGTGGCGATCTGCATATTCATCGGCTCTCAAATATTTATCAAGTAGCGCATCCGTAGCATCGGATTCTGTGATCCGCTCCCCTCTTAACTTTTTGAACAGCCTACTTTGGAAGAATCGCGACCAAAAGTCGTGCTCTGTCAGCTTCGGTACATTCTCATCATATACTTTCTTGACTAGCGGATGCTGATTAAATATCAGTTGTATTTGTTCTTTGCTGATATTTAATCTTGTCACGCTGTTTTCCACTCGTGGCTTTAATGAAGAGAGTACATTATATGACCCACGAGACTGGGATTTTTCAATTGCATGGGCGCGAAGTAGATGTATTCGCGAAGACCAAAATTGCGACATGAACTGCCCACTTGTAACAGAATCAGGTTTTGTCCGTAGCGACTCCATGAATACCCGTTGAAGATTAGAGTCCGATTTTAACAAAGACTGCTGCAGCTCCGCATCCACCTTCAGCTTGTTATCATCATGCCACACCGGCTTCCCATTAGCAGCGGAGGTAACGGCACTAGCTATTGCCATTGCTGCAGATTGGCCGCCGGGGGCCGGACTTTGGGCAGCTTTCACCGCCTGAATGCCGGCATTCAAAACATCCCTGATCGTATCGGCTTCGGCGCGCGCATTTGTTGATGAAGTAAAGGAAAAGACGAATTGCTCCGGAGCTCCAGGGGCGGCATTTTTGGCACCCGGTTGTTGCACAAAGATTTTGAGCATTACTTTCGGACTGGTGACGGGAGTCTGTTGGAGATCTGGTACACGGAAAAACCTAGGTCAGTATTACGGCTTCACCATTCTGCAACAATTCTTCATGTGTTTCTAGATTTGTCACTAAGAAATTCAGGCGATACGTACTGGTAATCTTTGCAACCTGGATTACGATCTCGCCCACTGTACCGTCAGCATTCTTCGGAGTCCACGAAACGGACTGCCCGTCCCTGGACATGGCCAACGTTCCATCTTTCTTCTTGTACGATGCAAGCGCGCTCACTGGAGTAGGTGCCATATCCCCACTGCATTCGGAACCTAACGACCACACAACTCGAGACTGTCTTGCAGGAAGACGATCGGTTCGCAGCGACCCATCCGAGGCAATGAGGTTTTTCACAAGGAGAACTCGGGAAGGATAAATAACAATTCCCCCGGTGCAAGAAGCATTTGGCGGGAGACCTTTAAGACAACCGCCTCACCACATGCTCTTCTTTTGCTTGAAGCTGAAGATCTAAAACTTGGGAACTGCGGCTCTTTGAACGATATCGCTGACTAATCAACTGACCTCATCCTAGGCTCCCGCCTCGGCTTAAGCTAACTAACTGAAAACAAGGAAAATCCGCAGTTTGACAGCTACCAGAAAAAGGCGTTTGGCTGCAGCAAGAGTTCTAGAGAACGCCACTTGCTGTTTAATATAGAGCGGATTTCTATGGAATTTAGGCTCTAGCCACGCCTTCCCACGTAGCCTAGGCATCCTCATTATCTATGTTTCCAATTATCACTTTCATCTGCGTGTCGTCTTCCCCCCATCCGTATTTGTTCCATATTTGTCGCCATATAGGAACAGGAACTGGCCTTTCTTCCCCAAGAACCCACTCTTTGCCCTCCATTATGCGTGCGGCTCTCTGCTCTTGATCTGACGGAAGAACGAACCTTCTCATTCTCGACGCAATCCGCGGGTCAAGAACTATATCGTCCAACCACTCTCGCTCCTTGATATCTGGGTTTTCAGAAGTCTTGTGTACTGATTTGTGCCATTCTTTCTCTTCATCTTCAAGAACGTGCTGTTGTTCGTAGTCCAGTGATGACGAAGACCCTGTGGGTGAATCGGTATGGTTATATTCTAAAGTTGATTTTTGGTGGTTATCTGAATAAGGTCTATACAAAGACGCCAGAACAATGGCCGCAACGTCCCTTCCCACGCTGTCAGCGAGGTACCGACGGGTAAGGAACCGTTTGATTCGGATAGGAGTATTTAAAAATCCTAAGATATGTGGGAATGCTATTGGCGACGAAGGTTGTAATTTATCCGGCAGGGAGCGGGGGAGCTCTTGGGCAGAATATGTAGGCGGGTAAAGGTAGGAAGGAGTAGGAATAGCTGGCTTCTTTGTTTCAGGTTTCTTCTCATCTGGTTTCTTCTCTTCTTTTTTCTCTTCTGTTGCTGAAAGTGCACCATCTTCGAACCCCGAAGCAGTTGTTTCACTCTCAGCTGGTATCTCGCTGGGAGGTGTAATGGGCTCGAATTCGGCCTCGGGGTCAACAGGAGCGGTCATGGGCCCGAGCCACCCTTCGTGTAGTCCGCGGATATATTCCCTCCATGTATGGCGGCCAATAACCACATCACCCTTGACACCTGGTTCATCATGTATACCAAAGAGTTCTTGAACCCGTTTTAAGGAGCTTGCGCGTTCGTCATCCTCTGCGATGGGGCCTTCGCCAGCTTTCTGCCTTCTCTCTCGAATCTTCTTGGCTAAGGCGGCTCTGATGTCGCCTTCTTTCCTTCCTTCCAAAACTTCGTAATCTATGGCCCCTGATACAAGAATGGGCTTTACGTATTCTCTAAAATGGTCTCTAGCACTCATTAGGCCATCTCCAGGGGGCGCAGAAAGAAAAATCGTAAGTTTTCGCCGTGATTCGTTTGTAGACAATGGTTCTTTAGCTATATGAGCGACTAGATTGGACCACTTTTCCTGGATGCGCTTCTTCTCCCGCCGATCGTATATTAATGCGCCGAAGAACGATCCCGTAACAGTGAGAAAGATCATCCAATTTCGGGAGGGGAGTCGGAAACGGAAGTTCGGGAGGCCTGAAATAGAAGCATTAGAATTCCATATACACGGCAATATTGGAGATCCAGGTGTAGTCACCAAGCATCCTAAGGGCAGGATTCTGCGGCTTTGGGGTGGCTTTTGGAGCACCATTCTGTGGGGGTGGCGCTGAAGCACCTGCATCGGCCATGGTAAGGTACAGGGCTTACGAATGCAATGATAGAGGGCGCAAATATTTCAGATAGGTGCGTGTCTGCGCTTGCAATGTATGCATCCCATTGCCTCTCGTCGCTCCTCTTCGAAAAGAAGTTTTAAGCTTTCGAAGCTTGAAGCCGGATCAATGCTATTCCGAGCATGGGACTGCAATAGCCCCCTGCACTTACATTGACAGGTTGTTGGGGGTGTGGTAGTCAAATGCGGCTAACCTCCTGTGGAATCATACCAAGCAGCTCTGATGCTGTCAAAACTGGCAGGTAGTGAGAAGAGGCTGAATGCCTAAGCAGAGGTATAGTCAACATATTTCTGGTTTGGAAGGATGCGTGCTCACTAATTCTGATTGCCAGTATACGGAGTACCTGTTAGTTCATACCACTGATTCACTTCCTATGCCACAGTCGCTAAGCTGGCCTGTGAGGTGCAGTCCTTCCAGCCAGTAACCGCCAGATCAGATCCTACATCCCCCTCGCCGTTCAGGCCGCCAGCTCACGTGCGACAAGGTTACGGCTGCTGCCGCCAAACTTTTTACTGTGGGCGAAAATCAAGCCAATACCGCTAAACCACAAGCAGACTGGCGCGGAGATGGCGGCCAGGGCCTGGAGGAGAACTGTTTCAGCGAGCTCCTTCACCACCCCGGGATTCTCTCCCTCTCTCGCTTGTTGACGCGTTCAACAACCCACCACATTCACTCTTCCATTAGACCTTGCGCTTGATGCCATCTCTTTAACCTGGTTTTTCGCTCCCTTTTGCGCAACCCTCAAGCACGCCGCCTTGTCCAAAAAGCTGGGCCTGTGTGCTTGGGCGTCTGTGCTCTGTTGCTCTGCACCCCCTGAGCCTCAACGCGGGCCTGGATTTTTTACTGTCGTTCTGTCAGGAGAAGCAGCAAAGACGCTGACAATCGTTTTCGGAAATGGACCCTAATAGTGGTAATAACGAAAATAATTACAATGATCGCTTCTATGGCTTCAACGATCGTCCCTACACCGCCGCCAATGCTCGGGCATACCCAACGACCCCCTCGACTTTTCCGCAGCCAATGTACCAAAATCAGGGTGGCCACGAGTATGCTACCGCTCAGAATGCACCGAATACGTATAACCAAGGGTATTTCGGCAACAACCCATACGCCCAGCAAGCCCCGCACCCGCAGCAGTTCATGCACCCAAACGTTGCACCCCCGCAGCCTGGCTACCAACCCCGTGCCGGTGGGTATCTGCCTAACGATGGAACTAGCGGCTTAATTCAGCAGTTCTCAAATCAGGATCTTGGTGGCTCTCCTCGCGGGGCCGCAGCTGCCCGTGTCCCTCCCCAAGGCCAACGCCCTCGTACAGCAGGGTCTCCCGCTCTTAACCAAGGCCCAGGACATTTGGCCCCTCCCATGTCCAGTCGTAGCCCAAAGCAGGCTACTGAAGAAGAAGAGTTGGTTAGATGCCCCGAGAAATATTCTGAGAACGTGCACAAAAGAGGAAAAGCAGCAAAGGAGTTGGTTAACGTTTTCTTCCGCGAGAATATCGAACGTGCGCGTGATCGTAACCTCCGGTATGTTCAAATCTGTTTCATGAAGCTGGCCGAATACTGATGACCGAGACATAGTGCCGTGAACCTGGACAAGGTCCTACAAAACAACACTGTCTCGGACGCAAGGAAACGCCATGAGGCAGAGACTGTTGCAAAAAAGGAATCCAATTTCTTGCGATTTATCCGAACCAGAGAAACTGTTTCAAATTTCCAAACTCTCAAGATTATTGGCAAAGGTGCTTTTGGTGAAGTGAAGCTTGTCCAGCGGAAATCAGATGGGAAGATCTATGCCTTAAAATCGCTGATTAAATCTGAAATGTTCAAAAAAGACCAACTTGCCCATGTCCGCGCTGAACGTGACATTTTGGCTGATTCGAAAGACAACCCCTGGCTTGTTAAACTTCATGCTTCGTTCCAGGATAAAGCCTATCTCTATCTACTAATGGAGTTCTTGCCTGGTGGCGATCTGATGACAATGTTGATTAAGTATGAAATCTTCTCTGAAGATATCACTCGGTTTTACATGGCAGAACTCGTGATGGCGATTGAGGCCGTTCATAAGCTTGGCTTCCTCCACCGGTGAGTAAACGTGGGTATGGTTTGGCAATTTGCTTGTGGTCTAATTGAGGTAATTCTAGTGATATAAAGCCGGATAACATTCTACTTGATCGTGGTGGTCATATCAAACTTACTGACTTTGGTTTGTCCACTGGCGGAAAGAAACAGCATGATAACTCATACTACCAACAGCTATTAAAAAACACTTCTGCTTCCAAAGACAAGAACCGAAACTCGGGATTTTTCAACGACGCTATCAATCTGACAGTTTCTAACCGTGGTCAAATCAACACCTGGCGAAAGTCTCGCCGTGCCATGGCTTACTCGACGGTTGGCACACCTGACTATATTGCCCCCGAAATCTTCAATGGGCAGGGCTACACCTACTTATGTGACTGGTGGTCTGTTGGAGCTATTATGTTTGAATGCTTGATCGGGTGGCCACCATTCTGCACCGAACAGCAAAATGACGTCTATCGAAAAATCCTCAATTGGAAAGAATGCCTTTATTTCCCCGAGGAAATGACCCTGTCTCGTGACTCGGAACATCTTATTAGAAGGTCAGTCTTCAGCCTTATTCATCTTAATTAGCTATTTGGAAAGAAAGCTGACTATTTGGCCCTAGTTTCCTGTGTGATCCTGAAGATCGTATTGGCCAAGAGGGCGGACAACATGGGGGGGCGAACCAAATTAAAAACCATCCGTTCTTCCGTGGCGTTGTCTGGGACCAGCTTCGCAAAATTCGTGCTCCGTTCGAGCCCAGACTTACGTCCAATGTTGATGTTTCTTACTTCCCCATTGATGAGATTCCTCAGGAGGATAATAGTGCACAATTACGCGCTCAAGCCCGTGCCATGCCGGAAGAGCACGAAGCCGAGATGAGTCTTCCGTTTATCGGTTACACTTACAAAGCTTTCAATGCTTTCCAGGCGAATTAGTGCTACCATGACGTAAGCATGATGCTGATTCTACTTCGAAGTCTGCATGAGGATTCACTGGATATGACAATGCTTTAATGACTTTGAAGAACACTTTCAATTGAGATTTACAAAAAAATGATTTTGAATTTCCTTTTGTTTCTGGGTGTTGGATGACCTATGGTCGCCTTGTTGTTAGGGTATCAGTTAGGCATAGCGAACGCCATAGTTATGTTCCAAGAAGGCTAGGCTTGATGCTTGATGCCTCTTTAACTCACCATATTGTTGTGGATTAATATAACTACTCATATCTCAACAGAACAAGTTCTTTTATATGTAGGCTATGAGAGTGCAGGCCATGTCACGTGCCAAACCCTACTCACAAGTTGATGCAAACGTCACGCCGCTTCAACACTCCAATCTTGGATGCCAGCCACCCGCACGAATTGACGGTTCTGGCTCGAGAATCTGTCGCTGATTTTAGGAACCTTGGGGCTCCACCGCCATCCCATCAGACGCGCGAGAATGGACGGACGCGCCGCACCGCCATTACACTCACCACAAGCAGCCACCGAACTCGAAGCCGCCACTGCCACCATCTCAAATGATCACGAATTTAGCGCTCTGCATCGAGAGCTGGAAACGGAACTTCACCATGGCGAAACGGCTACCAGGCACGATCCGTCAAGGGAGCCTAAAAGACGAAAGATACAAAGCGATCTTGACGGGGAGAGTGCTCCCCTGAAGGCGGGGGAAGAATGGGATCGGATCATGGCCGATGCGGGTAGCGCTGTGTCCGTGGCAGATGGTATTGCTACCGCTAGGGCTCTTACGGAAGCAGAGACAGAAAATATAGACATCGTTATCGACCCTGAGATCTCTGCCGGTACACTTCCGAACGATAGCATGCCCATTATATCTGCTGCGGCTTCGGCACAAGGAAATCATGGGCAGCCCAGCGCAAGCGACAATCCCTCTGGTTCACCTCAAGCGCAGGGTTTTGATCTTTTAGAGAGAAGTGAATCCCTCCACACGCCATCTCTTGTCCGAGGACTCCCGGCCCCTACAGAGTTCGCACATTCGCCGAACCATCTTAACCACCCGACTTCGCCATTCTCGACACCCAACATAACGCAGCATGCCTTTGCGCCGGGCATACCTTCAGAGCAGCAGCGAATATCAGAAAGTTTATTGCCTGATTTCGCAGAATCTATTCAAACAACGCCTGCGGGTGCTGATCAACAACCGCGAAATTCGAACCACTTTGATGGCATGAGGCTTATACCCGACCCCCCAAACCTTCAGCAGTGGAGAGAGAGACTTTTCAATGTCGAAGATACAATTGTCCTGAGCGAAGAAGAGTACGTACATATCATATTCCCCTCCACACAAGCTCTGCGGCGTACATTTATGCATTACCTGCTGACATACTGCATTTACAGGTTTCAAACATATTTCCCGCACGTTGACAATGTTTACTCCCACCGTTCAACTCAACGCTATAAGCGCAAACCTTTCATCTCCCATTATTGGGATTGTCGACTCAAAGGCAGGCCGCCAGGGACCCCAAAGTCCGTCGATCCAAATAAGAAGAAACGCAAACGAACCGCAAGAGAGAGAAATCTCTGCGACGTAAAAATCAAGATTACGGAATACTTCCCAGGGGCGATGACAAACCCTCCTGAAATAGACATGGGTATCACGGCACTAGCGGGTGCCGTAGAAGCGTTGTCTGGTGACTCTAGTGCTAATAGCGGACAGCCATTTGGCGTGTTGGCGCCGAGTACTATATTACCTGACGGACATCCTGGTGCAACTGGTGCAAGGTATTATACAATCCAACGGGTCAATGGAAATGGGGGTAATGGCAGATCAGACGCTGCCGGAGGACCGCATAGACATACTCTAGAGGAAAGTGACCGAATCAAGAAAAACAGTGTCCAGCGGTCATTGGTCAAAGACGAAAAGGAGAAGAAGAAGGCTATGGTGAGTTGATTACCCTTGCACAGAGACGGGCTGACGTCATCGCCTGTGCTTTCCCCCGTATAAACAAGTCCCGCGACAACCCTCGATTTTTTTGATTTACTATCTGCTTCCGCTTACCAGATAATGAGAAATACACTACTTCCAAGATTTCTAAGATATTCAAAAATTCCTCATGTCTAACCAAGATCAGGTTGCCCAGGTGAAAACATACCATAAAAAAGCATCCGGCTATGCCTGGTTAACTGTGAACAAACACAAGCGGGAAAGCGATTTGAAACTATATGGGAGTTGCTTTTGGTACGGTTGAAGCTCTGGCGTTACTAGTGACGCAAAGCCAGACTAATATTTCTATCCCGTCTCATAGTCCCTTCGTCCAACGGGTCTGGATTGCCCTCGAAGTGAAGGGAATACCATACCAGTATATTGAAGTCGATCCTTACAAGAAGCCACAATCATTGTTAGACGTGAACCCGCGAGGATTAGTCCCAGCAATTCGCCATGGCGACTGGGGATGCCATGAAAGCACCGTGTTGCTTGAATACGTAAGGACCATTCGTTCGGTGGTGAATCATAACATGCTCAATATTGATAGGTCGAGGAACTGGACACCCGAATATCCCTATTACCTCCACAACAACCGCAACTCCGAGCTCACTGTCGACTATGGGCTGATCATGTTGGTGTCTCTTTACTTTTTTTTAGGCAGCCGCTAACCCTGCAACAGATCAATCGCAATCTTATTCCATGCTTCTATCGTCTCCTTCAAGAGCAGGAGCTAGAGAAGCAGATTCGATATACCGAAGAATTGAAGGATCACATTGCAAAATTGGTTGATGCCTCTCACGCAACCGGGCCTTTTTTTCTTGGGCAGAGTATCTCCTTTGTTGACATCCAATTTGCCCCATGGATGCTCAGACTAAGCCGCGTATTAAAACCATACCGTGGGTGGCCGGACCCTGAAAAGGGGAGTCGCTGGGCGAAATGGGTGGATGCCATGGAGGCCGATGACCAGGTTATGGCGACAACCAGCTCCGATGAGCTTTACTTGGATAGTTATCAGAGATACGCTGGTACGTCTTTTGGAATGCTCCGCTGATGTGCTTGTCTTCTCGCCCGCCTTTGCTGATTGTGAAATACAGAGAATCGACCTGACACATCGATGCTTGCAACTGCGATTAACACTGGCCGACCATTGCCGTAGAGAGATATCCTCATTGTAGTTGTTTTTAAGACAATCATACGATATATGAGGACCCGCGCCCTTGTATAGTGCGGCCCTGGTCCAGAAATTGAACCATAGACTCCCGTCGTGGGCCTTTACTGAGCACCGGATTGCTTTTTGCTTGCTCTTATGCCGTTTATTCATGTGTGGCACTCTGAATATTTTATCCATGCAGCGCAGTATTACCCACGTTGAGCGAAACCAAATCCGCCCGGTCCGCTTTCCTCAGGACCTCTCGGACTTCGTATAGGTACTTGCGGTGGCGGTGACTGTGGTTGTGATTTTGTTTCTCTTCGTTTTCCGTTTGAAGCAGGTTTGGGCGACGAGTTTGGATCGAAAAGCTGTTTTCCCTTAGCATTTCTTGGTTCCCTTTTATCACCTCTATCTCTACAGTTCGCATTTGAGCGACCCTTGCCTTTCCATCTCCCTTCACTTGCATGCTGCTGTCGCGGTGGTGTTGTGCTACCCGGTGACGATGCACCAGAACCGGCATTAGAGCTACCAAACAATCGTTCTCTGGCCTCTTCGTACTTGCGTTGTTTCTCTTCTCGTTCTCGCTTCGCAATAACATGGCGTTCTTCTGCTGTGAGAGGTCTTTGGTTTTTACTTTCGCTATCAGAATCATCTCCATCCTCAGCCTCGTTCTGATTATTACCGTTGCTGGCAGGGCGCGGAGATATGGTCACTCGCTGAAATCCTATTGTCGCAGCGTCAACCCCAGACTGAGGGTTACGACTGAGGACTTTAACAGTAGGCTTATATTCTGTCCTTAATGGGATGGCGGATCGAGAGTCTAGGAAATGGGATATTTGAGTGGGTTCACTGGCGAATTGGCAGGACAATGTCAGTGTCAGTTTACGTTGATTCAGCGGTGAGCGCATGGAGACATACGCTTCTGCCTCGGCTTCCGCCCATAGCTGTCGATTAAACTCTGCATGCTGAGCGCGGAGTTGAGCTTTCTTTGCTCTCGACGAGAGTTTCTTTTCCGGTTCTTGCTGAGGGGCTGGTGGGGGAGAAGACGGATCTGGGCGTCGAGCCTGTAGTGTATCAGTGGCACGAGCAGATTCATCGTGTGACAAGAAAGTGAGCGCGTGAGGAATAGTTAAGGCAGAAAATGGCAATATATATTTAGAAAGGGAGAGTTGCGATAGTTAACCTACATCAATCTGATCCCAATCATCGTCCCATGCATCTGGTATGTCTTTCACGTCGCTCATCGCAAATAGTGACGGTGTGGTGCGTTTTGGGGTGCAATGGGAGTATTCAGGAGGAAGACGGATGGAGAACCGCAATAAAGAGCGTAGAGCAGCAGAAAGGTATGTAGTTGACGAGCTTTGTCTCTATTTTGGGACCGGCAAAGGTCGAGCCGCCCAACAATGAAAGAGAGTTTGAGCGAAGGCGGAGAAATCGGAAACTCATTTTTGTTAACCACGCCTCAGCGCTGTACTCGTATTTTATGTAGCTCTGGTATCAGCATGCAAGGCACGCACCTCGTTTTGAAGTCTGTGCCCCCTAACCCTACGCCCTTGTAACTAACTACATGACTATAGGTCTTGATTACGCTCCCGTTGGCCAGGGGCGTGGAGCAATCCTAAACCAACTACTCCGTACATAACACGGTATCCAAGTGGCTACAATGAGTAGAGGTGAATTCAGCTGCTTTCTATGCCTGTCTACGATCTGGAAGTATCTAAAATATGGACTTTGTGCTGGTGTTCCCAAGTTTCCCTACTAATACCATACTCCACCTCCCCCAGTTCGGTGCCGGGCAAAGGGTCATCGAAGTGCAAATGGAATGTCCGTTCAAGGCCCATTCCGCATTTTTCCATGACTCTTCTTGACTGATAATTGACAAACATTGTCTGTCCAAAGACCCTCTCCACAACAACGTCCTCCTGTTCGAATGCATATCGGAGAAGCGTTTTGCTCCCTTCCGTGGCCAAACCTGTACCCCAGAATTGACAACGTAGCCTGTACCCAAGCTCAAGAGTTAGTGGATTGCTCCCACTAACAGCCAAGGCAAACCAGCCCAAGAACTGGCCGCTGGCACGGCACAGCGCAATCCAGCGGCCAAAACAAGGCCAGCGAACGTAACTAGAGAGTATTCTCGCAACTTCATCACGCACCTCGCCTTCTTCTGGCGGAAAACGGTTCAAATACTTCATCACATCCTTGTCATGGTTTAGTAGATTCATCAGGGACTCGTCCGATAGTTGAAGGCGACGGAAAGCGATGCGGGGTGTCGGTGGGGGGGTTTGGTGTAGTGGATTCACCATTGTCACTAACATCCGATCGGGCTATGAGAGGGAGGTTTGGTAGTTATAGATACCATGTTGATGGGTAAAGGGTTGGCCTTCATGTTTGTATGTGCTACAATGGAATGTTTGTTTTATAAACAAAGATCTGGAGGTTGAGAGGCACTTCACGTGAGATAAGTAACTACATTTGAAACTACTGGAGATACTGTAAGCTTACACCTGAGCACGAAGGTCCAAGACATCAGTCGAGGCTGACAGTCAAGCAGCAAGCTCAAATAAACCGGCTTACTCGGGATCCAGAATAGAACCCAGCTAGACTTTTTTTTTCCGGGCTCCAAACAGCACAAAATGGGTCTGCTTGCTCCAACCCACCCCGCATCCCATGTAGACTCTAGCTCTCCAGCACTAACATATGAAAACACACCTAGACCGCGATGGTGACTCTGAAATGCTATCCTCTTCTGAATCCTCCGGATCCTCTGCTGCAATCAATCCCATCCCCCAGACACCCACAGACCTCGCACTCAACACCCCACAGGCGTCCCAGCAACATCAGCAGTCCACAGCAGCAGCAGCAATCGGCCTGGACGGCGGTCTCCCAACTCCAGGAGCTGGCGGCGTCGGCAGTGGTGGAAGCTCATCCATATATCCAATTACAGAGTCTACGAGTGCCGCCGCCGACGAAGCAGCCCCTTCAACAATGTCTGTTGATGACCAGTCCAGTCCCACACAAGCCAAAAGTGAAGAAGCCTTAATACTAGAGGGTGAACCGGGGGCGTCGTGGAATACAGCCAAAGCACAGGAAGAATACCAACAGATGATGACAATGGTTACTGATAGGGATTTCAGTCTAAGTCTGTTCTTGGGGTCCACTTAAAGTGTAGCCTGAATTCCTAACCACTATATAGATGAATTTGGCGATCCGTTTGACGACAGGGATATGGAGATGGGTGATAAGTTGATTTGATTGTTGCTTTAACTGTTGGTATTGTTGAGCATTTCAGGAGTACGAGGTGTCTAGGCGGGATCTATGATCGGATTCTCATTTCAAAAGCCAGGAGAAATATACTATGCATATGTTAGCCCTTTGCCGGTGATTAAAGGCTCCAAGGTATTGCGTAAACTGAGTTACTCTTTAGGTAAATACTCAGACATCATATGGTAGTTATATTGGAGCTAATGAGGAGTACAAAAAATGAAATGTGTGATAGCACAACAGCCAAGCGCAAGCATTTATAAGGGCAGGTATAAAGTCAGCATAAAGAAGAATAACGATGCAGAAGAAAAGAAGCAGACATACGCCACCAGTCATTGCTCCATGCTTATTTTCCACCATGAAATGCTGATCAAGTACATACCATACAATGCTAGGAACAGCGCTGGCTAAATAGACACATAAAAATACAATGCATAATCAATGACATCGTAAGAATTGAAATGTCGGAAGAAAACCCTCCTACCAGAGTAGAGTTTCTCGGTTGTGGTTGACGTTTTCCTGTAAAGCCTGTTGGGGAATCAGAAATCGCAATGAGGGTATGCCGAAAAAAAGTTCTTCAAGTTGGGTAGGTATCACTGATTGAACGAGTAATAAGCATGCAGGCCGCTAACAGTACCATCGCATACGGGGATTTTCCTCATTCCCCACCAGGTCACACCTAATTTCCACCACCGTCGCGTGCTGGGGCGCGGTAGTCCCAGCGGTGGTTGTCGAACATACCAAGTTCGCCTTCCTGGTTTGCTAACAGTCCAGCCGTTAGACGAGGGTCGACCGCGTAGGGGAGATACGACCCTCTCTGTCAACTCAATTACATGCAACGGAAAACTTTGTTCCGTGGCAAGCACGCATAGCCTCGTGTTAAGGAGCGTCGCTGTAGTAATATGCGGGTTTCGTGTAAGGTCCAGATAGCGCAATTTGGGATGAACCCATTCACTGTTGCTCTCGTTTCTGCTAGATGCAGGCTGGCGAATAAAGAATGAATTGATATCGTTGATGGTGATCTTCGCCGAATCAAGACCAAGCTCTTCAAGATGTTTGGACAGTTGAAGAAGCATGGGCATGTGGGCAGACGTGATTCTCGCTCCCCCGAGATTAAGAGATCGCAATGTTGGGGTGAGGTGAGGTAAGAGATTTACTACGTCCTCTTCCTCAAGAAGCCCGTGGGTGGAAACATCAGACATGAGATTCAAGTACACAAGTGTATCGGTTACTGCCGGATGGCTATTCAGAAAAGCAACAACTCCGGCCCCCCTCAGCCGCGTGCAGAGCGACAAATTCAAGTGCGTAATCCGGGCACTTTCCGGAATCAAGAGCAACGTACTGTTGGTTATTTGCGTATCAGCAACGTCAAGATGCGTCAAATTGACGAGGCGAGGAAACAGAGACCGAAATGCAGCATCGGGAAGACTGGCGCATTTGTGGAGAGAAACTCGCCGTAGGTTTGGGAGCTGTGTAGGAAAATCAGGATCTTCGGTGACTGCCTCCACGAAACCCGAAGAAAAAGTATAAGAGGAGCAGCCACAGAAATCAACGGCACGTAGGCTAGGCATGCCGGACATGACCTTCTTAAGAACGTCGGCATTCAGGTCATTTTCCACGTGCTCCTGCAACAGCAGCTCCTGAAGAATGGGCAACAAATCCAAGCACGCCAACAAAGTGGTTGAGGTCAGGTTCTGGATCTGGCTTATCATCCACTGGCTGCGGCCCGACCAAATGGAGGTAAAGGGGGAGAAATCGAGCCGCCTAACAAATGTCCCAAGGTACGGGTACTGCCTGATCTGAGTCAGTGCCTTGGCAAAGATGTTTGAGTGGTGGATGGTGATGGTTCGGTATAGGACACTCAATGTAGCAGAATGAAGTGCACGGGAAGTCAGAAGGCACGAGACCAAATCGGTATTCCGCGGCGTGCACCCATCTGGCGGGATGTCTACAACCAGATATGACATTATCTGGTCTGGGGGCTTTGGTTAGCACCGAAGAGAAGACTATAGCGGCTGATACGCACCGAGAATTTCAGCAGGCAGCATCTCGATCGGGGCGCCCTCCCGCTCCTCCAGGTCGAAGTTGACGGACATCCCAATACAGGCTACAAGAACGATCTGTCGGGGAGGGTGTCTGAAATCAGCTGAGAGCGCAGCAACATGGAATACTCCGGCCCCGATGCTTTCAAGACAGATCTTCTCAACTCTGGAAAGGACGAGCCCGGCGGGAGAAAGCTGGACCAGGTGCGGCACGTGACCGCTCCTTGCGGCGCATCGCGAACCTTAACCGCAGATCGCGACGGCCATGCAAACCGCCGGTGGCGTGTGCCCGCCGTCCGATGGTGTGGTAACAGACACGCCGCCGATGCGAGCCGCGGGATCGTCTTCTCCATCTGCGAGCCTACGCTATTGTCTGGACGGGGATGGGTGACAGTAGGGCATTGCGATTGCAACTGTGACCCTAGTCGATGCCCAGCATCGGCGCTGATATTGGCCGACAGCCCTTGAAGCTTCGCCCTCCGCGCATTCCTTCGTGGCGGCACAATCGGCTCAGGAGATCGATCACACGTTTGGTTTTATGGTTTCACTGCTACCTCTTGCATTGACCTCTCAAACAATATAGACAAACAACCGAAACCATCTGACACACTCACTCCCCACTCAGAAGTTTCCTGGTTGCATTGTCCCCTGTATCTGTCCCTCTGACCCTTGCTGCAGGTATGTATGTATGCAATTTGTAGGTAGGCACGGAGTACATATGTCCAAATCTGCCTCCTACCAGCTTAGTCGACCGATTAAACCATCCGCCCTCGAATCAAGCCTAGAATGTTCGAGAGCGATACCACTCTTCACATCCTCTTTTTTTCTTTTCTCTTTTTATCCGCCGTCGAGTTATCAAACGGAAATCCGCTCGTTCTCTTATCTGCCCCGGTCCGCCTGCTAATGCGACCCTGCGTACTCGCAAACAGCAAACACCACATACCAATTGCCGAAAGCCCGCCATAAGCCGCTATTGCAATCATAAATGCCACTCCGCCGCCCCAAACAACGAACGTGTAAGCATAGAATGCCGCTATAGCATGGAATATTGACGTGACTAGGAGCGTCGGTACAGCGTATGGGGCTTTGGGGTCAGATTCATCTGCGGAAATCGAGTAACTTGACGTTAGAGGGATGGTCCCTGTTAAGACGATGGACAGGATAGCGAGTGTAATGAGAGCGAAGCCAAATGAGCGCGCAAAGTAGATCTCAAGCTCTGGGTAGCATAATTTAGTGAGTACCGGCTGTCGTGCGTTTTGCGTATCAGCTACCAAAAAGAAGTGACTTACCCGACGGCTCGCGCGGCTTGTCAAGTAGTATAGCAACAATCATTTTTGGCGACGCAATAAGCGGCAAGGCTTGCAAGGACAGCCAGGCTCCTGTGCCATACGTGTACATGTAGAAGACCTGTGCAGGCAGCCTTAGCCTTATTATATGCGAACAAGGTAGAGAGGCTACTCACATCCATTGTTGATCGAAAAGGGTATACTGCAACGAAGGCGGTTTGAATCTCCGTCAACAAGAGTTGTTGTCACTTGTTTGTTTCTGGAAGCTTTGGAGTTGTCGCGTCTTGGTGGCAGATGATGTCATTTCCTTCATTGCGATGATCTGACCGCGCCCCACAATGAAGCTGAATCAATGTATTCTTACGCAGTTAATGGAATAAATCGTTTCTTGGTTGACTCTCCAGTCTGTCTCTCTCCTAGTTTATGTATGTACAGTGAGTTGACCTCCAATGCGGAATCCGCCGTCGCTGATTTTGCGACGCCTAACGCCAATTTCTTCATAATGATCCTAAGTAAAGCCATACAATCCTACGAGGATGAATGCCCTTCGTAAACTGGCTGCCAAAGGTGCGCCCATTATACATTGCCAGACCGTATATATCTGGTAAAACTCTCGTCCCGCTCGCCTCCTGGTGTTTCTGAGGACTCCAGGGCGGCCTTGTACCTCTGGGACAACCCGGCGTCATCTCGTTTGCCAGACGCTGGCTCCTCGTCAGCATCTTCATCTGTGTCGTCATCGTTGTCTTCTTCCTCAATGTCAGATACTGTCTGAGGGTCGCTGGTTTTTTTCCCCGTAGTAATGTTCATGTCCTTGAGTAACTTTCCAAGCTCAACATCCCTTCGAGTCTCCTTTTCTTTCTCTCGTTCAGATCTCTTCTTCTCCAACTCGGGTCTGTAGTCCCGCTCAAACTCTTTTCTCTTTTCCTCAACTGCGTCGAAAAACTCGTCAATGCCTTGACCAGTCATCGAGCTCACGCCCACCACGCTAAGGTGCCGGTAGAACTCTTCCAGCATCAGACTCATGCTATTTAGATAAGACCCCATGTAACCACTTCCACTGCCCATACCCCCCGCTCCGCCTTCAGCTCCACCAAATGCTCCCCCTTCCTCTTCTTCGCGCAGTGCCGCTTGAAATACCTCGAAGTCAGACATCCATTCCTTCGCAAATTCTGCATCCTTGACATCCGTCTTATTGAAAACCAGAATCATTGGAAGCTTCGTTTTGTAAAGTATACTGCATGCATATAACATATTGCTCATGAAAGTGCTGGTTGAGCAGGTCCTTGGCGTATCTATCACATAGGCTATGACAGTTGGAAATGAAGAGGCCAAAGACTCGAGTAAGATGCTTCCTGATGCACTCCATACAAATACTTCTATCTGCCCAGGCGTGTCAACGAGGATATGTTCGAATCGTTTGGCCGACGGGTTCTGGGCAGGATCCGCGAGTGTGCGCTTTTCGAGAATTGAGAGTATTTGATCAACCTTGGTAGCGAAAAGGTTAAGGGACGTTAGAATGCCTCCATTAGGCCCCAGATTGTACTGTTTCATGACTTCTTTGTAGTTTATGGAATCCCGAATATCAATGTTACTTTCGAAAGGGACTGAGTGGACTGCGGGGTCGAGGTTCAGGACATAAGGCGGCTGGTGTTTAGAGTAAAGATGGGAGTTAATGCGCTGCATGAAGGTGGTTTTACCAGAGCCTATATAAACATTCATATTAAGAATATGGCCAGAAGAGCGAGAGGTAAAATATGGTCGGGGAAGTATAGTACACACCTGCCATACCGACGCAGACAACCGCAACCGGTGGCTTTGCCATTTTTGAAAATTCGAATCACAAGTGTGATAATATTAAGAAGCGCTTAATATATAGTTGGCTCTAACCAGCCCTAATACCAATACTCCGTGTGGGTTGCGTGAAGTAGAGGATGCTCGAATATTTAGTTGAGGGGAAGAGAGAAAGAAATTTGAGTTTTGAAGCTTGAGACGTCATCCATGCTCGCCGTTCTTTCGAGCTTCTCGAGTTGCTGAACTCCTTGATCCCAAAATAAATTCGCAGAAGCACCCCAGCATGGCATTGGAAGATTTTGAGCGAGAATTGGCAGAGAGTCAACGAGAAAGGGAAAAGGAGGAGCGTGAGAGACACAAAGAACGCCGACATCGAGATCGCGATCGCGAGCGACATCGAGACAGACACAGTGAAAAGCACAGAGAAGGGGATAGGGATAAAGACCGAGACCGAGATAGAGATAGAGAACATTCTAAACACCATCGCGATAACCCTCGTCATCATCACGCCTCAAAGCACGATATCCACTCTGACGATGAACGCGCGCATCGACATAAACGGTCGCGACACCATTCTTCTAGTAATGGAGACGGGCGAAGCCACAAACGAAGACATAGGCATGAGTCTCAGGTTAAAGAAGACAACATTACAGCTCCAGTAGCCCAGGAAGAGCCCTCCAAAGTGCAACGCGATGCTTGGATGGAGGCGCCCTCTGCGCTTGAAGTGGACTACATTCACCGAAGGGCTCAGAAACCGCCATCTCCAAAACCAAAGATGTTACAGGCCGATTTTGAGCACAAGCTGCACGAGAAGGAGGTGAATAGGCATTTACACGATATCAGAGACCATGACGTTGAGCCTGCTGTTCTTGAGAAACCAGCAGAGCATGAGGTTGACTACACATTTGGGGACTTGGGTTCACAATGGCGAATGACAAAGTTGAAAGCAGTGTATAGACAAGCGAGGGAAAGTGGACGGACGGTTGAGGATGTTGCCATTGAAAGGTTTGGTGACTTGCGCTCATTCGATGATGCTCGAGAGGAAGAGGTTGAACTTGACCGGAGAGGACGGTATGGGCAAGACTATGTCGGAAAGATCAAACCGTCAGGAGAGTTGTATGAAGAACGGAAATTGAAAGTGGGCATAAGGCGAGAAGGAGATGCGGCTTCGCACGCCGAAGATATCGAGAGCTCTACCCTTGCTGACCCCACCGACGTCAATCCTCCCTCTCAGCAACAGAAACCTCTAGATTCTACGGCGTTAAATCGACTTAAAGCTCAGATGATGAAGGCTAAGCTACGAGGAGCTTCTAATGCCAATGAATTAGAGCAACAGTACAGTGCTGCGGTTGCCTTGGCTGCGAATACAAAAGAATCCGACGTTGTCGTTCTTGGGGTGATGGATAATCGGATGCTTGCTGGTGGCCAGAGGCCTGAGGTGAAGCCCGTGGAAAATAAACGAGGAAGAGAGAGGGGTCTCGTGGAAGCAAATGAGGATATGAGTATTGAAGATATGGTTCGGGAGGAACGTAGGACCAGGGGTCAAGCCGGAGGCGAAGGCATGCGATTTGCTGAAAGAATTGCGAAGGATGCTAAGTTTGATGTAAGTGCATACATACATCGATGCTTACCTTGTATCGGTGCTGATGGCTTGTTTTTCGCAGAATGACCTTGAATACATGGATGAGAACGCGGCGAAACTCGCGAAGCGTGTCCAACAATCCGAGTTGAACCTTCGAAATACGGCGATCAATGACTTTCAGAAAATGAATCGCATCCTGGACAATTGCCCCCTTTGCTATCGCGAAGACACAGAGACACCACCGATCGCACCTGTGGTGTCATTGGGTACTAGAACATATCTCACACTCCCTACCGAGCCGGAGCTGAGCGAAGGAGCGACATGCATCGTTCCGATCCAACATCGAACCAATCTCTTGGAATGCGACGATGACGAATGGGAAGAAATCCGAAATTTTATGAAGGCTCTGACCAGAATGTACCACGACCAAGGGCGAGACGTCATTTTCTATGAGAACGCTGCCCGACCGCACCAGAAGCGTCACGCTGCCATGGAGGTAGTGCCGCTACCATACAGCCTAGGGGAAACAGCCCCTGCATTTTTCAAAGAGGCGATTCTTTCGTCAGACGAGGAGTGGACCCAGCACAAAAAAGTGATCGATACTCTGGCTAAGTCTCGGCAGGGCCTTGGGAAAATGGCTTTCCGGCGGACTTTAGCGAAGGAAATGCCTTATTTCCATGTCTGGTTCGGGCTTGACGGCGGATTGGGCCACATTGTCGAGGACAGCAATCGCTGGCCACGTGGAGATTTGTTCGCGCGCGAAATCATTGGCGGGATGCTTGATTTAGAACCAGATGTCATCAAACGGCAGGGTAAATGGCAGAAAGGTGGAGATCGCAGAGTGGAGGGCTTCAAAAAACGCTGGCGCAAATTCGACTGGACAAGAATTTTAGCCGAAGGATGAGGAGTGCTCGGCTGATCGATCCGTGAATTGAATTTCGGGGGAGATGGGCCATTGCCTGTGAGACATGAGATTGGCCAATCGTCGAATCAAGGGCTGCAGGACAGCAAAGGTAAATAAATGCTACTTGTCAGCTTTTACGTGAATATCGGCTGTGCCTGTCGGGCGCGGACTAGGGTTATTTGGTTCAGACGAAGCCTGGGCTTGCATATCAACAGCATCGTCGGGTTTACACAAGCTGGATAGCGAGAAAAAAGCAAGGCATCGTACCACAGCAACAGGTGGTTACAGCGTTGGCTCTCGAGCTCGCCAGCGTCGTGCCAGCTGATGTATGTATATATACATTCACGCGTAGCTAGTAGGCGTCGTTTCCAGCCACAGGGAGAGCCGGGCGGGCCGGACACGCAACGCTCCTAAACAGCCTATCATCACTTGAGTTTGTGCGCTTTTCCATGGGCAGGATTTCATTCGAGGCCAACGGGATGCCCGTCCCGACCGAAGTTAGGCGGAACCCAGATGGCGCAGCAGAGCAGCTGAGCTAGGCGCACCTTTTGCCTGTCTCGTGGATCTCCATCCTCTGTCAATCATGCACAATGCGACCAGGCTCGACCCCATTACCACCGCCCTCGTCCTGGGCCGGTCGCAATGCGGTGCCAGAGCCCAAGACGGGTCGGCCGGGTTAGAGTTCGGGCGAGTTGGATATTCGCCCCATCGCGTGCGGGATGCTGAGACTCCAAAGGACGACTAGCTGGTTGACCAGACACCTTATCCCTTCTGGCCGGACCTGCTCTCCGGATACTTAAAAAAGCTTAGAAGCCCGTGGCCAGCAGCTAGTTATTAATAATAGTCGGCAATTTTCCGCTTTCCAGGTTGAATATCTTGTCGTCTGAGCTATACTACAGGGATATATTAAGTGACTCGTCGATATCTTTACCGAGCGTTGAAAAGACACACATAGCCGGCTGGCTTGATCTGACTATCTAAAAGCCGTTTTACCCGGCATATGCAAATAGACGCCAGTTCGCCTCTGGAGCTGTAGACAATATTGCGCTGAAAACATTTTGCTTGTGCTCACCAGACAATGGGATCCAACTGGCGGCCAAAAGTCCTACTGCTAGGCAAAATCGAACAGTACGTCCCTTTCATGCTGGCACAGTTAAACATTCAAATGGCAAATAGCAGAGCTTGTCTTTTATGTGACACCTGATGCCTGTCCCCGTTATGCTGCTACCCATGTCGGATTTTATTTTTGACTGACGTTACGGCCATCGCAGTGCGCATAATGCGTGGAATGCGCTCTCGGATGTCGCAGATCTGATAGAGCCTCAATCCACGAATCGACAGGACTTCGTTGAGGAGTGTCGCAGTGGCCGCCTCGATGGAGTTGTAGTGGCATATCGAACATTTGAGTCCGTGAGCATTACAGGCATAATCGACGATGCCTTGGTAAATGCACTTCCAAAGTCCATGAGATTTCTTGCGCACTGTGGTAGGTCATAATGAGCATTTTCGTTTTTTTTTTTTGCATTTTTAATGTTACAATCATATGGAAATGCCTTTTGTGTGCTTTCTCGATCCCTTTTCCGCCTGACTGTCCTATTTTTGGATGTTGGTCGTTACCCTCATTTTATGGCCAGAGCACTCAACATTATACCCCTAGGCTCGGGATATGACCAGGTCAACGTTCAAGCATGCAGTGCGCGGTCGCCCCCGCTCATGGTATCGAACGTTCCGACCGCCGTGGATGACGCCACCGCTGATGTGAACATGTTTCTAATCATCGGCGCACTACGAAATTTCAACACAGGTATGCAAGCCTTGCGAGAGGGAAAATGGAAAGGCAAGCCGCTCCCAGTCTTGGGCCATGACCCACAGGGCAAAACGCTGGGCATCCTTGGTATGGGCGGCATTGGACGAAATCTAAAGAGAAAGGCAGAAGTGTTCGGGATGAATGTTATCTATCATAACCGTAGACAGCTGACCGAGGAGCTTGCTGATGGCGCCCAATATGTTACATTCGACGAACTACTCTCACAGAGTGACGTATTGAGCCTGAACTTGCCCTTGAATGTAAGTTTTTTTCCTCCTCCCTCCTTCAGCAATTACTAACCACGCTAGAACAACACTCGCCATATCATCAGCACGGCCGAGTTTGCGAAAATGAAGGATGGCGTCGTCGTTATCAATACTGCGCGTGGTGCTGTCATGGACGAAGAAGCGCTAGTTCAAGCACTCGACACTGGCAAGGTATTCTCGGCAGGGCTTGACGTTTTCGAAGCGGAGCCGGAAGTGCACCCCGGGCTCCTACGCAACCCCAATGTCATGCTGGTCCCACACATGGGCACTTGGACAGTGGAAGTAAGTTATTCCCCGGGCCTCTCGGAGAAGCTTAATATCTAATCCCGCGTTTTTTGGCAGACACAAACAGCAATGGAAGAATGGGCTATCGGGAACATCCGACACGTGTTTGACACGGGTCGTTTGAAATCTCCCGTTCCTGAGCAAGCTGGGCTCCAAATTTAAGCCGAGAATCTCTCTTCTCTTGCTTTCTCCGCATTTCATTTCTAAAGGGATAGAATTTTGGCTAGAGGATCATTTGCAGAAGTTAATACAAGCAGTTCGGTTTTGAAAAAATGTACCTACCTGTACGATGGATGTTTTTACGGTTTTATTTTATTTTATTTTATTGCCAAACAATCTGCCGCATTGCGTACAGTACCCTCTTCCGTGCTAAGGGCAACCTGAATTTCAACATATGCTAATACGTCACCTCGTCCTTGCCTCCCCGCTTCCATCATTAATAATTAGTTATAGGGGTAGTCACAAAGTTGCGCGTCAATCCACACGCATTTATGTCTCATATATCATCTGAGACACAACGTCACAAATTAAAGGAATAAAGTATATTTCTATTACTGAGTTTGATGGGTGCAGATAGGGAACTAAACCAGCACTTATTGGGAATGCTGTAGACCATCATGGCTCTGGGTCTTCCGAAGTTATGTCTTCAATGTCTCTCTTTATTATTTTTTGTGTATGTGGTCTGCAAAGACATATCCATTGAACATCTTGAGCATTGTATTGGAAACTATCCAATTTTCTAACAGTCCTACATTCCGACTCCCCTCATTACCTCTCGGCAGCATCGACCATTTGCATTTCTCTTGTCAGACCCGATAAATACTATTTATTTGGCACAAATGCCTCCAAATTACAAGATACTCTGAGGAGCTGCGACACCGTCGTGCCCACCCATATAGAAACAGGTTCTCAAGAAATGTAAGCGAATCGACTAAACCCATCTCCAGGTTTTCTCCTTTTCCTACCAACATCTTCACAATCTTATCAAGGCCTATATCATTTGCTTTCGTGCCATTTGGGGCAGCTGCCATTAATAGAGTAACCCTATTAATGCTCCATGTATCAATAACTGTATTTTTAGAGCCACAATTTATAGAGGTTTCTGATTCTTATCGTTTATTGATTTAATGTCTCCACCATATTAAGTAAAATCGATCTAGTTAGCAGCGACCACCTGGAACAACACTTTAAAGTGGTGACTGATCCATGCAGTTTGTTGTGTGTTAATATTGCTGTAATACCATGATTATTTTTCTCTGAAGCAATCCAAAGCGGTTCTTGCTTCAAGCTATTTTCTGAGCGCGAAATGTGACAAATCACACAGCAGAAACTTGCTCAACAGGTGTATAATCATAAATCTCTTTATCTAGTCTAACTACTGACAGCATAAATACTGTCATAGCTGAAAATTACATATTGAGATAATTTCTTGCATCCAAAGTTGGAATAATTGATAATAAAGCCTTCTGTTCAGCTTAAACCCTGGGAACAAACGAATCTGTAATTTGATCCATTTTAGATAGAGAAGAAACCATGGAAGGATATTGTAGTTGTCTGTTCATCCTTGTTGTAAATGCATTGTTGGAACTTGGAACATAGCTTTATAGCCATAAATAGATTCTGAGCACATATCAATGATAACTAAGTCACAGGTTGTAGGCATAGCAAGACAAACAAGTCAGAACCTTGCCCTGAGTTTGTACATAAGAGGTACGGGATATACTTCGCAAATATCTTTCAGCTTCTGATATCTCCTGATATTTGAATGGGTCGTTATGTTGTGGAGATCAACACAGCTATCGTTGCTTAAGGCTCTGCATTTTCGACATGCCTTCACCACACCGTATCTTTTGAATGGACTCACGTAGTGATTGTTATGGGCGTTAAAAAAGTGTTTAAAACATGGACTGGGGAGTCATTGGACTGGCCAATCAAATCAAGCCGTTGGCGATTAACTTAGTTAGTTAACTAACTAGTTAACTACGGAGTACTAAACCATTTTTGTTGTCGGGGCCTTGCAACAACCCTCCGACTATAGTGCAATTCGGAGTACACTGTGGCATTTTATGCATGGGTATCAGTCATTTCTCGGAATAAGGTCTTAGCAGAGCGGGTGGCTGTCGTACGGGGTGAAAAGTCTTAACACTGTCGAGGGGTGCCGATTCGTTAACTAGTTAGCTCCAATGCGGGTTTATGCCCTGAACTTCTATAATCATCTGTCGTCTGGCTTGCAAAAACGCAGTTAATTCTACCACTTAGCCTACACCTATACCTAAATAACCACAGAGCGGCCCTGTTGCCCAACGTGATGGACGCTTCCTTCGTGGCGTCTTCTACCGACTTCCCCGCTATGCGCACAAACACACGGCTATCCTATGATAAAGCTCTGTGTACTGTTAGGTATGTAGGCGAAGTGCAAGGGACAAATGGCAGCTGGCTGGGCGTAGAATGGGATGATCCATCGAGGGGAAAGCATTCCGGCGAATATGGCGGAGTAAAGTATTTTCAATGTAGCCCTTCCTTCGTCTAGCCCAGCACTCCCTACAAAAGCTGATTTGTTCCTCAGGCAAGAGTAAATCTCCCACTGCAGGCTCATTTGTACGCCCTGGGAGACTAGTGGACAAACCACGAGGCTTTTTAGAAGCACTTCATGGGAAGTATGTTGACCCGAATGTGGTTGACCCTCCATCCGGACACGGCGCCTCGAAGGCCAGCGCTGCGGACCAACCAATTAAAATAAGCGGAAAAATTGTTGAAGAAGTCGGATTCGAAAAGATTCGAAAGCAGCTTGCCGCACTGCAAGAGCTCAAAATCGTCATCTTAGATGGTATGCGGATTCGAGGCGTGCTTGTAGAAGACCAGAGCGACACGTTACGTTCGGAAGAACTGCAAAACATTAAAGAAACCTGTCCAAAAATTATAGAGCTTGACCTCAGCCGTAACCTACTACAAGACTGGAAGGAAGTAGCAGATATATGCGAACAGCTAGACGAATTGCGATGCCTGAAGCTGAAGTAAGGCTATCTATTTCATATCCTGTCACTAGATGCTAATATCGTTATTAGTGGAAATCGTTTTGCCAGCATCGATAGCGAGACCTTACTACGAGGTGTAAGCGAATTATTTCTTGAAGGAACACTCTTGACGTGGGATGAGGTAAGTTTGATTGACCACTTCCCAATCTCTATGTATCTTGCTAACGTGTAGCAGATATCTAAGCTTTCGCATCAGGTTCCTAACCTGAGCAAGTTGTCCCTGTCTTCTAACCAACTGTCATGTATTTCTACACCGATATCAAACACGATCACGGAGTTGTCACTGGAGTCGAACGACTTTGACTCCTTACAAAGTCTCTCTCATCTGGCTTCTCTCCCACACATGAATCGCCTTTCTCTCCGTCGAAACAACATTAACAAAATTTACGACAACAAAGGTGATACTCCTATTCAATTTTCACCTACACTGACAACTTTGGACATATCTTTCAATCTAATTGATTCCTGGTCTTCTATTGATAATCTCCCTCTCCTTTTTCCTGGCTTGTTAAACCTTCGTGTGTCTGATAACCCTTTATATGAACGGCCACCCGCTCCGAAAAATATAACAGGCCAAACACAAAGATCTATGACGATTGATGAAGCGTACATGCTTACTCTTGCGAGGCTTCCCCATCTGCAAACATTAAACTACAGCAAAATAGCTCCTCAAGATAGAACTAACGGGGAGCTCTATTATCTTTCACTTATCCGGAAAGAATTGTCAGCCTTGCCGGCCAGCGAGGAAAAGCAAATAATATTGTCACACCCTCGATATATGAGCCTATGTGAAGTATATGGCACTCCAGAAATCATAAGAACCGAGAGTGATGGCAGCGCTCATCCTAATTCCTTGGCTGCCAAACTTGTGACATTTACTTTTTACAGGAAAGATCACAGTACATTTACCCTGGCGGACGAAAACGACAAGATCCGTTCTATACAAACGCCAGTAGAGCTGAAAAAAGAGATACCCAGAACATTTGACATATATCGCATCAAGGCAATCGTCGCCCGCCACTTTTCTCTTCCGCCCCTGGGTTTTCGATTGATATGGGAGACGGAAGAATGGGATCCCGTCGAAACCGGAACTGCAGAAGAAGATGAATGGGATAGTAGCGACGAAGGAGACAGCAAATTTGTCAAAGAAGGCGCGATTAAACGGTTCGTTCGTCGGGAAGAAGAATTTGTAGATTCCATGAGGGCAGTTGAGCATTGGTTGAGCCATGATACTCGTGAGGTTCATGTTAGAATAGAGATGCGCTAAAAACCACATTTCCTGATAGGCTAGCTATCAGACGACCAAGCAACTCGACTAAAAAGGTGACCACCTTAGAGGTCATTCAGCATTAGTCATTGTCTGTCTGTTCTAACACTAGCCCTTCCGGCCTTCCCTACAAAGGTCCTTTCCTCTCCGTCTTACGTCACATGTCCTGATGTAGGTATATATGACAAAATGGTATATGTGATAAAGTATTAGTTAGGCGGATTAGAATAATACCTATGCCCTAGGTAAGATGGATGGACTCTTGTTTTATATCCACCGTGTATGAATGGTCCGATCTTCGTTTAGAATTGTTTCATGATTCAAATGGCAAGGCATGCGAATATCCACGGTATTTGCTCCTCATCAAGGTATATTTAGCAAGGGGAAACGAAACGCTAAAGCGGATTAGATATACATCGTAGTGCTATCTTAAGATCAAGACAATTATGCGGCAGTCGATATAAGGAGCCAGTCATTTACTCCGTAATGTTGATCAATTCAATTTCTTAAGTCGATATTTTGAGTTAGGCAGAAATATCTCGTCAGATCCAGAAATTCCGTAGTAACAGAATGAGAAACTTCTTCTAGTAGGGATCCCGCGGCGCTCAGTATCATATCACAGCTCCGGAAGGGCCGTATGAAGTAAGGAGGAGGAGTTGTCAACGGCCATAGCGGACGTCTAGTCGGAGAAATATTAAGCCTTTTCCGGAACTTTAAATCGTCCAGCCGCTTTCAGATGTGACGGCGCAAGCTCAGGCGGCTGCGGGCTTGCAAAGTCGCCTGCTTTTACTAGTTATTTATTAACGGTCGATTTCTTAAATATCGTTTTTTTTTTTTTTTTTTGTCAATTTCAGTGTTATCTGACAAGAGCCGAGTTTGCCAGTATACTCTCGATGGGCTCGTAAATAGGTCTTGCAATGTCCGAGTATTGGAAATCGACAGTATGTTCGTCATTTCTAAAGGAGTTGGAGCTAACACATCTACTAACTCATCTCCTTCTAGCCAAAATATTGGTGTAAACACTGCAAAACCTATGTTCGTGATACGCCATATGAGCGCACTCAGCACGAAGCCACAGGCAAACACCAGGGAAGCTTAAAACGGTTTCTTCGCGACGTTCACCGCTCTCAAGATGCCGACCAAAAGCAATCGCAAAGAGCAAAAAATGAAGTTGACAGGCTAAAAGGTCTTGTTGCGTCTTCACTGGGTACTGGCACGCCAGAAAAACCAGCACCATGGAAACGTAGCAGCGTAGGCGCGAGTGGGACGTCGGCATCGGCCAGCGTAAATAAGGAACAAAGAAAAAAGCAAATGGAGCAGCTAGCTGGGATGGGTGTTGCGATACCTGAAGAATATCGACCAGAGATGGCTATGGTTGGTGAATGGACTACGGTTTCTGAGGCCCCCGTCTCGGATTCGATCGGTGCCAATTCTGTCTTGGTGAAGGGCGTGAAGAGAAGGAAAGTTGATGGCGAGGAGGAAGATGATGAAGAAAACCTTGGGCGCTCTGGATCTGAACGGGCGCGCCCAAGGAAGGCCTGGGGCTCTACCTTCAAAAGCCATACGGGCACTGGAGAAGATGATGATGGTGAGCTCGACGCTTTGCTCAGTATGACAACTCAAATAGGTAATAAGCGAACGAGAGTGAAGCCTGAGCCTCAGGACAGCCCTGTGAAGCAAGAGGAAATCAGAGAAGCAGACGAATCCGTCTCAATGCCTGAAGATGCAACTGTGAAGATTAAACAAGAGGATGATAGTGAGCACATTGTGCCAAAAGGTGGTACGCCGGATATTTCGGCGGGCCCCCCAGCCGAGTTTGTGGGAGAACCTACTCCAACGGTCATATTTAAAAAGCGTAAGCCAAAGCAGAATAAGAAATAGAACAACCAAGAAAGGTATTACGGCTACCATTGGACGTACTATCACGTTACCACAAAATTACCAGCCTAGGATCTAGCAGGTTTTGGCCGATTGAGGCGATGAGGTATCGATATCGACTTCACCGGTGAGCCTTGCTGTAAAATCGTATTGGGGTCATAGCTAATGCCGGTTTTAGAGTTGGCAAGGGGCTTCAGACAAGCACTCGCATTTCCAGCAATAGCGCAACATACGTGATGCTGGGGTTATTGCCCATCCGGTCCGCTCCCTAATACCAGGTAGCGCTCATTTGAGACAGCTTCTTTTTTCTGTGTATTTAGATGAGGCGCACGGAAACCGACGTCCGAGGAACGTTTGGCAAAATGTCATACAGAACAGCAAAGTCTGTACGATTTGCAGGTGAAAGTTGATGGCATGGTGTTTCTTGCTTCATACAGCAGCGCCTATGGACATGGAACACAGAATATACCATAACCAAGATGGGACTGAAGTTACAATATGTATTACCAGCTTGAACTGAGTGTTAAATATCTGCCCCAGCAGCTGCACTCAAGGGTCAATTTTCAATCTAATTATATCTATGAATCCTCAATTTTTTTTAAGCATATCATGCATAGACCATCATCTAGAACTTATTTATTATTTATTGCATATCTTTCATTTGATGCTGCTGCTTACATGACTGGCATGATTCACACAACTACCATATAATTTTGACTTTCACTTAAGTTTTGATCTCAACTCTGTTCTCACTACGTCGTTCACTCGGTGAATGCTGGTAGCTTGGCATCAATCACCACTTGCATTTTTGCCAGCCGTTCTGGTCTATCCTTCTATAAGAACTCGCACTTGTACAGCACCTTTATATATTTCAGGCTTTAGGGCTATTTTTTGTTCTTTATCAAAATTTTCTTCTTCTTCTTCTTTTCTTCTTTCCCGTTTTTATTTCTCCTGCTGTGTACCTTACTGGCTGTGCTGTTTGAGAATTTGATATGACCTTAGCACAAAAATACCACTGATCTGGTGAGTTTGACCTTTCAAAAATATGCTTTTTTTAATAAATGCACATGGTTGAAGCTTTAGACAAACTTGTGGGGACTGTAGGAGGCTGTGAAGCTGTCCACTGCAGCTACTTATCTTCTCCTCACCTGCGACAGATTGGTTATGTTTTCGCGCTCAGTGCAAATACCTTCTATCCTTGCATTTCCTACTTACATAGCTTCTTTGAATTGGCTGTTGTTTTCTCATGTTCATTTTTTATCACCTGACAACTTCCGTTCTGGCCTACTTCGCTCTGATCCGCTGCATTCTAATCTATTCTATTACTGTCTATTTCACTCTAATATATTGCGCTATGGCTAACGATAGCTTGCTAACGGTTGCAGTTCTGGATTCCTCTTTTCTTCTCTGCCTGAGATTGCCAATATCGCACTGTGACCCTACCTTACGACCTCTGCCCCCAATATCCCCTCAATTGAAGGAATGCCGTGTGGCACCCATACCCGATTTCAGATAAAACCGTTTACCGTGCGGTAAAATCGGCAGAACTGGGAAGGTATAAATAACTTGTGCTGTTCACGATGGCGGACTCGGGTCTTTCGACGACGTTCAAAACGGATGCTTCGCAAGATATTGAAATGGCAGATGGTCCCATGGCATCGCTGCTATTGCAATCTACTGCTGCAGACCAAACCACTCCAGCACAGGCTTCTTCTATTCCCGCTCCCGTAGGCACATCATCCGGAATGAATTCCCAAACCTATCCGGCTCTTCCTGCGATTTCCCAGTCGGCGACTGCCTTCGCGGCACAAATAAATATCCAGCAATCAGTCGGCAATGCGCTCCAGCAAATACCCACCTCGTCTGCTCCCACCTCGAACGACCTGTCTCAGGCAAGTCAGCCACAGCTCCTTCCAGCCAGCCAGCCCAGTAACCCGTCCCCGGCGCCACCGGCACCGTCCAATCCGCAGATGCACATGGGCACCATATCTATGGCTATACCATCGCAGCAGATAGCCGGATATTATTCAGAAATGCCGTCAAATCCGCAAAACTCCGACGGGTATGAGCTGATCAGCGATGGCGGAGGTGCGGCGGCTGGGGGCCGCATGGGGAAAAAAGACGTGAAGCGGCGGACGAAGACAGGCTGCCTGACGTGCAGAAAACGTAGAATCAAGGTAAGCAGACCCTTTACGTTGGCCAGCGCTGGTGAGAGTCGCGTTGTGTTTTGGGCGTTAAGCGCTGGGCGATGTTGCCGCGTCCTACTCGCTTAATCGCTTATGCAGCGGGGACGGGCTGGCTTGCCCCTCCACCAACCGCCAGCCCAGCAGTTCATCATCTCGATCGCAACTGCTGGGCTTCCTCTGGACACTCGTATTTTGTTTCTGTTTGTTGCGCATTTGCCTGTATGTTCGCGCTAGAATCGCATTTCGCTGAAGCTTACTTTGCTCGCCGGCCTTAGTGCGACGAGCGGCATCCCATTTGTCGAAATTGCGAGAAGAGCAAACGTGAATGCCTGGGCTACGACCCCGTCTTCAGAGCACAGCCAGGCCCGTCGGTCATCCAGCCGGCTCCGTCGCAGCAGACTACATTCCCCGTCGCCGCGCCGCAAATCCCTCCGCCGGTCGCTCCCCCATCTAATCCTGTCCATCTTGTATCAGCACCCCCGTCAAATTCCCCATCGATACCCGCCACACTTCCGACGGTACCTCCCGCTCCTCCGGCACCGGCCGCAGCGCCTCAGCGGCCCGAGCAGCGTAGTCAAGCTACAAGTGTAAGCTCGACTCCTGCAGCAGCACCATCGCCTAGTGTTCCCCCAGCGCCCGAAAATTTTGAGCATTTACTCATGGCAAACGCCATCAGTGAATGCCGCAATCTTGAATGTAAGCATTCTATACTCTTCCCTTGACATATTGCCGCTGATCTGCGTTGGTAGTGCACCATATCAATATTGATGACTTGCTGACTGTGAGCGGTCGACTGGAGCCGCTCCCGGAGGGTTTAGAGCTGTCAGCCACACGTGTGGAGGAGTGCGCTAAGTTTGTTGGAGCCTACTTAACATGTATAGATGTCTTTCTGGAGACCCATTGGTACGAAACTGGAGCTCGCCCATTCTTCCTTGCCAACAAGAACCTTCTCGCCCATGTTTCTATTTTCTTAGACTATGTTCTTGAAAGAAGATGGAACGTGGACCCTGATTGTGTACCATTGATGGAAAGTCGGGAAGCTCGCTTTATTTGGGATGCAATGGCGCTATGCCTAGAAGCACGAGCGCAAAATAAGGGTGCTGATGGCAAGCCTAAGCCAGAAGATCCGGAGCTAACCCTCGCTATAAATCGTTTCAAAGTCGTGGAAGCTCTGCTCACTGGTAAAATATTAACAACGAACCCTACCTCGGCGCCCGAATATGGCGGGGATGACTCTGCCTGGCTGTCAGTTGGGCTAGGAGTCCAGCTCAAACGTCGCCAAATGAAATTCTGGGATGCCATGGGGCAGTATCTTGTCATTGCGGACGATATGCCTGAATGCAATGTTTTGCGCGACCTTGCATTGATGGATGCCCGATCCTATTTAGACACGTTTGAGGGCCGTGACACTGTCTACTCGATTGCAGTTATCCGGCACATCTCCCGCTTCCAGCCTCGAAAGGTTAAGAATCTTCCACCTTCAACGGATGAGAAGGATGTCTCAGCAAAACTATATGTTGCGACCAAATTCATCGAAGAAGAAAAAGATGCTAAAGGGACCAGCCAAGTGGTACGGCGGCTTTGTGGCCAGCTCTTTAGATGGTGGGAAAAACCAGAAAACTTGTGATATATTACTCTTTCTCTTTGTACGTTTTCAGGGCATTTTTTATAGAGACATTGGCCTTAGCCTTTCCTACACGATTGATGATAATAGGGCCTTACGAAAGGATAGCATTAACGGTGAGGACGGAGAACTTCTTGGATGTTTTGACTATTGGCGAGGCAAATATATTGTGTATCATTTCCCTTTATGTTAACATCTTGTAATTCTAATTCTATTCTTATTTTCTATGGAGCAATACAGATAATTTCAACCCTTCACGGTGCCAAGCAAAAAAAAGAATGACTAAGCAATCTGGTTGATAACTTTCAGGTTTCTGAGGGAGGGTTATCAGAGACGTCCAATACCAGCACCATGGATTTTCAAGTAAGTAGCAAATGCTATCCCATACATTGAAGCTTGTATTGACCACAAATTCAACTCCATCTAGAATCGAGCGGGCTCCAAATTCGGAGGAGGAGGCGTGGCCTCTCACTCTGCGACCAATGCCGACCGACGAGAACGTCTTCGAAAACTAGCCTTGGAACGCATCGACCTCGACAAAGACCCATACTTCTTCAAGAATCATGTCGGCAGCTTCGAATGCCGACTCTGCCTCACGGTGCATCAAAACGATGGCTCGTACCTCGCCCACACCCAAGGCCGCAAGCACCAGACCAACCTCGCACGACGCGCCGCGCGCGAGCAGAAAGAGGGCAAGACCCAAGTCGCGGATGGCAGCTTACTGCCCGCAGGCATGGGCGGCGTGCAGGTCAAGCGCAATACGGTAAAAATCGGACGGCCGGGCTACAAGATTACCAAGATCCGCGACCCGCTGACACGTCAGCACGGGCTTCTCTTCCAGCTGCAGTACCAAGAGATTACGCCGGGCGTCTTGCCGCGCGTGCGGTTCATGTCTGCGTTTGAGCAGAAGGTAGACGATCCGCCTGATAAGAATTTCCAGTATTTGTTGGTCGCCGCGGAGCCGTATCAGACGTGTGCGTTCAAGCTGCAAGCGCGCGAGGTTGATCGGAGAGAGGGCAAATTTTGGACGTGGTTTGATGAGGATAGCAAGGAGTTTTGGGTACAAATATTGTTCAAGACGGAGCGAGAGGAGAGGTACTCTGGCGTGCCTGGTTTAGCACCTAATTTGCCCCGGCGGTGAAAGTCTCGGGCCTGTCGGAATGGTCTCTTATTGATCCGGGCTTCTTTTTGTTATCATGGAGTTTGGTGTTGGCTTGCATAGTAAATCGTCACGCGGTGGGCCTTTTATATCAAAATGTAACAATCTATGGAGTGTACATACGTGCACTTTGGACAGTGTGGGTATTTCAGTATGGCAGTGCTTTGAAGCCCCGTTCATATTGTTATTCACAATGCATTCAACCCAATTTATACATTGCTTCTCCACAGATAATGGTGTCCTCGTCACCTCAATTACTTCTCATACATGATCGGGCGAATGGAGATCGGAACGGGGATAAGAACAGCCGACTTGGCACATCATAGAAAGTTTCGATTTGGAAAAAGCTTATATAATGGAGGCCGCTTATGTAAGGTATCTAGATGACCTCAGACTCGGGCCGGAACAAGAGCATTCCCAACGCTCCGCGATTCTAGCGGTCAGCATGTGAATCGTTACCCGGAGCACATCCGGCCAGACAAGAGTCAGATCCGCGGCTCCCCCGCATCGAAACCGAACGACAGTGGTGAAGCAATATGAAATCACTTGGGGGCCCACGGTGGGGCCGACTCAACCGGCGAAAACAGGGCTGGGTAAGAACCAAGGAAGGCGGTCAAGCGGACGGGCCAATCAGAGGAAGTTTGTTTATCTATGGGCTGCTGTCGTCATAATGGTCACAGGCCGTTTCTCGAGGCCGATTGTGAATCCAAGCGAACACGACTTGCAGGCGGGATCTGTTAGTGATGGCTCCGATTGCTGTCGAGCGGTGACTGCTCATCAGCCAGAATTTTCGTGTTGTTCCAGCCAGGCAGGCGCCGGGGGGGCCGGCAGCAAACTAGGCAGGGGAAGATCTGTTTTTCCGTCTGACGTAAGGCGGCGCGACATGATTGGCTGCAGGGGGCCCGACTCCACCCGAACCTCGGAACAACGTGGTGATCTTGGCAGCGGCTAGCTGGGTGAGGTAAGGCGCGCCTGATAAGAGATCAGCCCCTTGCATGCGAAACGATCTTGCGGCGAATTTGCAGCCAATCAGCCGCGCCCGGTTACAGGGAGAGCTGTGTGAGCTATTTTCCCGCCGCAGCCTGGCGCAGGGCACTCCTGCGCACACCAGTCGTGCTGTACGCGACAGTATTGATGCCCGATGGCTGGCCTACGACGCACGACGAGGCCTGCGCGAGGGCGCTGAAATGCCCGGGCATGCTCCTTCTACATATATACGCGCAATAAGATTGGGCTTTTTTCGTGGTGTGGGATTGCCAAGCCGTGCCTGGCCGCCTGTAATTCCCCCCGCCAGCGATAAGCACACCCGATAAGCCTATCACTGCGGCCCATTGCTTATCAGGGTTTGGGGGACCATTGGGTGTGGGCATTACCGTCACAAACCACCCGGCGGGCCTGAGACACCTGCCACACAAGCTGGCGGTTGCCAGGTGCATGTGCGCCACACCCACGCTGGTGAAATGCACACACTCACTGCAGTGACACCGCCCTTGTGTGACGGCTGTTCCCTGCAGTGCAACCTGGTCCACCTCGCTGTGACGCCCTCGTCTGTGGACTTCCTGCCGGCCGCAGCCGTCGCGGCGTAATTACGTACCGCGCGTGTATCAGCCACATCAATCACGTGATCAATACTGCTATTTCAGGCGCTGCACCGCCTCGCCTGCGCTGAGGGATTTATCCTTAGCGCAGCCGCTAGTACGCGCAGTACCTGTATTGGTATGAAAAAAACCGGGCAGGCACGCCAGCGCCGCCGCACATTCTGATAAAATCTGCTGCTCCTCCTTCTCTGCTCACTGTTTCTCACTTCCCACACTCCTCGTCGTTCACTGTGCTATTGGCCTGCTATCTGCTGTCTGCTACATCTTTATCAAGCTCCTATCTATATCCCTGGTGCAATTTTGCGTTTGCAATCGCTGCTATTCCTTTACAATCCTTATTTGTGAGAAACCGCCACAGTGCAGTCGTCAACGCCGCTTCGCTCATCTACACCTCTCACCATGGTATGCTCTTGTTCACTGTCTCTCAGATGCTCAATGGACGCTTTGTGAACTGACTTTTCTTTCTTTCAGGCTCCTAACACTCATATCTCCAATGCGGAGAATGTGCGTTATCCTCTGCTTTGGCTTGGTCATGCCCTGACCAGCTCAACTAACTGGCACCACAGTTAAAAAAATACATGGAACTTGACCAACGGGGTAAGGTCATGGCGGAATACATTTGGATTGATGCCTCAGGTGGTGTTCGTTCGAAAACTAAGGTATGTTGCTGTTTGTGGGAATGTCGTCCTGGCAACCACCACTGACCCCGCCTTCGCTCTAGACCGTCGACAAGATCATCAACTCGCCCACCGACCTCTCATATTGGAACTTCGACGGTTCGTCAACAGGTCAAGCCCCCGCTGGCAACTCAGATATTGAGCTCAGACCCGTCGCCATCTTCCCTGACCCGTTCCGCCGAGGAGACAACATCTTGGTTTTATGTGAGACCTTCGACTCAGATGGTTCCCCCAACCAATATAACTACAGATATGAGGCTGCCCGGTTAATGCGAGCCAACGAGCATGAACACTTCTGGTTTGGCTTAGAACAAGAATACACTCTTCTTGGTCCTGATGGTTGGCCATATGGCTGGCCTAAGGGTGGCTTCCCAGGTGCCCAGGGCCCATACTATTGCGGTGTTGGTACTGGAAAGGTGCACTGCCGTGACATTGTTGAGGCTCATTACAGGGCTTGTCTTTTTGCCAAGATCAACATCTCCGGTATCAACGCCGAGGTCATGCCCGCCCAGTGGGAGTACCAAGTTGGTCCTTGTGAGGGTATCGCACGTGAGTTATTGATCATAACCTCAGCTATAATCCAGTGACAACTAACCATGAATCCCCTTTTTAGTTGGTGACCAACTCTGGATGTCCCGTTTTATCTTAAGCCGTGTTGCTGAAGAATTCGGTGCCATCATCTCGTTTGCTCCCAAGCCTATTCCTGGTGACTGGAACGGTGCTGGTCTTCACACCAATGTCTCGACAGAGGCCATGCGTGCTGAAGGTGGCATTAAAGTCATTGAAGCCGCTATGAACAAGCTTGAAGCACGCCATTTCGAACACATTGCTGTCTACGGTGAAGGCAATGAAGACCGCTTGACTGGCCGCCATGAAACCGGCAGCATCGACAAGTTCAGCTGGGGTGTTGCAGACCGTGGTGGCAGCATCCGTATCCCCCGTCAAGTTGCCAAAGACCGCAAGGGCTACTTTGAAGACCGACGACCCGCCAGCAATGCCGATCCTTACCAAATCACCGGCATTATCGTCAAAACTGTGAGTTGATTTCTTCTCCTACCCTAAATCAATAATATACTGATATGAGTGTCCGTAGCTTTGCGGTTCTTCGTAACTTTTATCTTCATTTTCCTTACGTACGACTGGCATAAAATTCGGAAAATGGCGGCTCGGCAAGAATCACACTTTTAGATTCCTTTTGATTTTATTTTGCTACCACTTTACATTTTTTATTGACGTTTTGTCTCCTATCTGGGGACATTGATAACCCTTCGTGTTACCATCCCCCTTTATTTATCCCCTTAATGATGTTTCCCTACCCTCTTTGTGCCCCTGCATAGACTCGGTTCTTGATTTACACTGCTTGTTTTTATTGTTGTTACTGCGCTCGATTGAGGCTTTGCCGGTCCTGTTCAGTTTGGGGTTACTTCAGCGAGCCATGCGACTACGTGGAAACTTATTCATTCCTTTGGCTGTCACGGCGATTGGGAATTCAAAAGCTTACAAGGGTAACTGAACTTTGCTAGAGCAGTGCCAAACTTGCAATCACTTTCGGTGGGAATTTCACTTTCTATCCACGAGTATTGCTGGTAATTATCTAGTAAAATTGCGGGGCTCCCAAGTAAGGCATGCATGCTGAATTCAGCTCCAGACGAGACGGTCGGTGCCATTCCTTTGGCATCTCGGCTATGTTGGACGCTTTGTATATATATTGTGCATTGGGTTGGTGTATCTACAGGTTGTATTGCATTGACACAGCCGTGGCTGACGAGAATGATGGAAAGACGATGGAATCAATTGATTCAATGCGATCGAACCCTTATTATATTATATTTTTTTCCCTTCAATGCAAGGAGATTATCATCCAATTACTTATTGCCCAGCTTTCATGATGGTCAGTGCTTCCTCCATCGCATAAACCACACGCCTTCCAGCCCGCGCTGCTTCACCTCCCTTTTTGCTGCGCCGTCGCCGTCCTCACCACTCGCTTTGCCTCCATCCACCACCCTCACCAGTACCGCCAATACCACCGCAGCCAATACACTGCCCATCAGCATCCCCACCATAACCCAATTACTCTTGCGATACTGCTTCCCGCCCTTCGCCAACCGGTCGCTATCCCACCCGGCATATAGCGCGTACGTGGTCACAATACTTCCCAGGTTGCCTAGACCAGACACCAGCGCGGATGCCGCGGCCACGCCCACCTCGCCGTGGCGTGGCTGAAATATCTCGTTTGTCCAGGTCATGGTGATGGGAACCGTGGGCCCTAGGCCGAAGCCGACGATGAGCAGGCCGGCATAGCGTGGCCACGGGTTGGTCACAGTGTTGCCCGCGTAGGTGGTGAGCAGGAGGCCGAGGATTTGCAGCGTCGCTGGGAACGAGAAGAACAGCGCGCGGTGGTGGTGGAAGCGGTCGGACAGAGGCGTGATGAGCAGGATGGCGAGGAGGTCGCTCTGTTTACAGACACATAGGTTAGGGCAAAGCAAAGAGGTTTTTAGAGGGCTCTCAGGTACGTACGATCCAAATGGGCGCGAAGAGTAGACTGAGCTCGACGCTGCTGAGCTTCGGGTTCGTTGAACGGATGATAACCGTGCCATAATTCTGTACCCCGATGCCGACGCCTACGACGCCAAAGTACATGAGCAGTAGCGGCCACAGACGCCAGTCTATCAGCACCCGCCCCAGGTCCCTGAACGTCCAGTGTCCTTGGTGATATACACGCTTCAGATCGCGATAGTGGATTTCTGCGTCTCGTCCTGTCAGCGCCGGTGGAGTACGCGGTAGCCAGTTCAGAAGACTTGTCTTTCCGCCTTTCCCCTGCTGTGATTCTTCGCCAGGAGGTAAAGGCCGCTCTGGAAGCCACCATAGCAGTGCTACGCCCGTCACCACGCCGCACAGCCCGTAGACGAGGAACATCCACCGGAAGCCGACCAGGCCACGGGCGCCATCCATTTTCTGGAAGCCAGCAGATACAAGGCCAACGACAGCAGCAGATACTTGTGCGGCTGTGAAGTAGAGCCCGATGCGTTTGCCGGTGCGGGATGGCGGGTAGAACAGCGTCAGATAGTATGCCATGCCGGGCCAGAGACCAGCCATAACGACCCCAAGGAGAAGCCGCAGGAGGCTAGGTTTTCAGTGAGTCAATACTCTTATCAAACTGGGGCGCGAGATACATACTACAGGGACCAGGCGGCTTTCACTGCTGCCATACAGCTCCCAATGATGCCAACGCCCAGGACAATCCGGCTCATCCACACACGGGGGCTCATCCGGGTCATGATGAGATTTGACGGCAAGTCAAACACCACGTAGCACACATAAAACAGCGCCAGACTGGTTGATATCTGGCGCGGCGTCATGTGCAGCACAGATCCCAGGTCGTGCTTCTGGGCAAGATTCATGGTCTGCGCCAGGCCGACGGTAGAGCGGATGGAGGCACATAGGAAATAGAGCACCCAGAAAGGCGGGATGATGCGCCAGTCGAGTTTTCTGGGGTTTTTTGTTTGCTCAGTACGGCTTCATTCGAATCTGAGAGGGAATTTACCTATAGATGCGCTCGATCTCGGCCGGGCTGGGCTCATCACCCACCTCAGTATCGGTAGTTTTGAGAGACATATCACTGCCTCCAGTGTTTTTGGGCTCAGAGGCCGCGGGCTTCACAGTTTGCGACATGTTTGCGTGGATTGATGCTCTATTTCAATTCATCCCGAGCGGCGGCTGGGCACCGGAGCTTTGTGGAAGGGAACGGTAGGCCAGAAATTTTAAGCTTCTTGAAGCTTCAGAGTGGCCTAAATTTAACTACTAGTTAACAATGCAAGAAAGAAGGTCAGTTCGCGAACTTAAATGAGTCCGTGATATTTAGCAATGCTGGAACTGGAGCCCATCGCGCGAGTGTCAAAATGCTGCAACGTGATATAGCAAGCCCATTGCCCAGCAGTTCCGCGACCATCGATCTACCACAGCCTAGCACACGACCCTGGTTCCCTTTCGTCCGATTCTTCAGAGAATACGGGTGCCGGATGACTGCAACCCCGGCCCGCCTGCTTAGCCGTGAAAACCGCTTGATCAAGCCTGTTGCGTGATTTTGCTGCTGCTTTTTCTTTTTCCTGTGGCGGACACGCGATGCCGCATCCCTGCGACGGCAATTTTGTTGAGGGAAACCTGCGTGGGGGGGCTATGAGAAGCCCGCTTCTACACTCTCGTGCACCCCGACACAACCCCTGAGGCAGCCCCCAAACTACCCCCTAGTCCCGCCCCTAAGCAACGCCCTGGGGTTGTCTCCCCAGGGCCCCCTATTCCGGACCACCCTAGTCCCGAGATAGCCTGAGGATAGCTACATATCACGAAGGCGACCCAATATCATCCTTTTTATGTATGGATGCAAATGTCCGGTTGCTCGTGTTTTCGGTGCCATAATCAAAACCATGACTTTGTGATGATCTGCTCTTCGCTTCGAAGCGGCCTCGAAAGCAACACGCCTCCCAAAACGTTTCCTTACGATATCTATTCTTTCCATTTACATCTGCACGGCATATATATATAATATGGCACCTGAACACGCTGATACAAGTAGAAGCCCAGATGGAAGATGCCGATGATACCAATAGACTTGAAGGACGGAGTAGTTACCGAAGTCGTCTTACTCGTACCCTAAAGGACGCTCAGCGATTTACAAGATCCAGGCGATGTTCTATTAATGTGACTTTCATTGGTGACTTTGAATCCATAGAAGAATAATAACTGCAGGTAGAATCGTTGGTAGCTCTCCACTAGGCGTCACCTAGATAGTTATGGAGCAGAGGACTCAAGGCTTACAGCCCAGAAGAGCTCCCAGACAGCCAGCTTTCGTGACGAAGCCCCTTCCTACCTATGACTCCCCTTTTGATGACTCAAAGATGTTTGTAGGTTGGCTATACACACTATGGAACAGCGTAGTTTAATGAAGAGTGGCATCATATTTCATTAGACATCATCATTCTATAGCAGAATGCACATGGAATCATCTAGTATGCGAGCAATGCAGTCCTTAATCTATCTATATCAAAGCCTAGCTTTCTGCTTCTTCTCAGCCAGTGCTTTAGTAACCAGCGCTGCCGCCTCTGCACAGCATCCAAACGACGCTTGGTACCCAAATCCGCCATGGCCATAATTATGCACAACAGACACGCCATTAATGGTATCGCGCTCCACTCTTGTTCCCCCTTCTCGCAGGGGCCGTAGGCCAACTCCGTGGCGAATAATGTCAATCGCTTCTATGCCTCTCTGGTTGCCACTGGCGTCCTTGCCAACCAGATCGGGACACATTGCTACTGCCCGTTTCATGATTCTCACTGCAAGGTTGGGGTCCGGCTGGCTTTCGTAGCAATGTCGCTGGTAGCACCCACCGAGAATGGTACCGCCACCTACATCCAAGAAGTTAATTAATTCCTCAGCTTCGTTCAAAATTGCTTTCAATAGCTGATTCATGAAGAGGGTAATGGATGGACGATGTTCCTCTGTTGTAAGACCTACCAGCAGCCCTCATCATGATATAACCAGCTTCATCGGGGCCATCGTCAGTCCCTGAGACTGAGACCATTGCTGGTGCTTCATTGCGAACAACAACAACCTGCCCTCGAGCAGGATACATCTTCGCATCTTCCACACCACCAAGGTACTTCGATGCCAGCCCAGTACAGTTCACTACAACATCAGCTCGCTGACCCGAGTGGTGGGCGCTTGCCGCGTCCACGATGTGCTTGAACACTGCCCGTTTAAACACCACGCCGTTCTTGCGGCACTGGGAGACAAGCCAGGCAAGATAGACAGGCGCATTCAGACAAACCGATGTAAAGCAGGACCCGTTGTCGTATCCGTGAGGCAACTGCTCTTTGGGGAGCGAGCGAAACTAAAAAGTGACTCATGTCAACAAAATATGTTAGAGAAACGCGCCGGTCTGGCACCGGCGCACACAAAGAAGGAACTAAAGAGGCTAACAAACATCTGGTACGATATCCTTATACCATGGTTCCGGTTTAATAAGCTCCTTGAACCACACACCAGTGTCTGAGCTCGCATCCTTCAGACGGTTATAGATAATAGAATCTTTCGTAATATCAGCTGATAGCATTGCGCGATATCCTACGTATTTGGGGAAATTACCTTGGAAATGGATACCAGCTTCAGGATTATTCCGGGCGAGCTCTTCGAACACGGGCCAGGTGTTCGTCTCCCATCGCGCATGAGCGCTCCCAGGCGCGCCGACGCTGTCAACATGGCATTAGCCCAGGGCTGTTCAGAAGCCAGTTTCACGATACTGTGAAGCTGGAGTCGCTCGGAACTCACGGCAAGAAGTTGGCACCGGCCCATGGGGAACAGTATTCTACATCATAGTCGCCCGGCATATGTTTAGCCGCGACAGTTATGTCATTCATTTTGTTCTTTGACAGAAGGTATGCCGTCGTCAGCCCGATGACGCCGCCTCTAGGAAACAGGTGAGCGAGAGGATAAATCCAAGTTTCCGCTTTGGGACAGCCTACCCGATAACGACGACCTTATGGGAAGCCATGGTGGCGAGATCCGAGACCGGCAACTTCGATTAAGGTAATTATGCACAACGCAAGCTGAAATAGGCATAAACGTTTGAAAGCCAGAAGACGTAGGGGAGAAGTCGCGGTCAAGAGGGGACGTTGGAGCAGCAGAGGTAAGAAGTGGTGGTAACTTACGATGGTCGTGGCTGGGCTGGTGCGAGGCCGACTGCCGGCGCCCGCGTGGCGCTTGCCAGGCGCTTGCGGAGCCCAAAGCTTGTGCACGGGTGCCGAAGTCAACCAACATAACAACAAAGAAACAACACCACAGCTGCCTACTATTCAACGCTGCTGACGTGTATCTGAGTAGATTTTGCATAGCAGATCCGTAGAGTTCAGACCACCAGTAAATCACGGCTCGTCGTCATGCAAATGGGTGGGCCAACATCCTTTGAGCTGCCATGCTTTGAGCTGGGGCGAGGACTCCGGTTTCCAGCATTCATCAAACTCTTGCCTGTTCAGAGCAGCTGGAAAACTGGTAGAAAGAAACGAGAATTCTAGGACTCCTCGCCCCTCCCCCCAGAATACCACGTAGAAAGAGCAGTCCTGCTGCACGAAAGCTTGCTGGCCCAGTCTATAAATTCCTCCCTTCCCTCTCCCTCTCTCCCTCTCTTCCTTTTTTTTTCACCCTCTAAGATTCTGTCACTGAAGTTATCTATACTCTCATACTGTGTACCTAACTTCTTCTACTTCTTCAGCCCTTCCAGAATCTTTCTACTTCCTATCAACAAACGCCAAGAACACTAACCCTCTTTAACCCTAGCGTCGGCTCAGCGGTTAAACGGCGTTTGTTTCCCCTCCGATTGGCCTGTCTGAGAACTCCAGCTGCCAATCCCCGCTTCAGTATCATCTTTATTCCGGCTCCCGGCTTAGTAAGTTTCCCCAGTCCTCCCCCCCCTGCAAACACGCCAAACGCCCGCCCAACCCGCGTTCCCTGCGCGGCTTTGCCCTTTTTTCATTCCCTTCTTTTGCTGCTGCGAGCCTCCTACCCACCCTTAGCATTACGTCTCCTGCCTGCTGCATGGGAGGCTTCACCCTGCCCTTTCTCCTCCCCTCTTTGTCCCTCTTGCTCTGTCCTTTCTTTCCCTGTCCCTACCCTCCTCCTTCCCCCTATTTCTCTTCCTGCCTTATCTTCTTCACATCCCTTTACATATAAACCTCTGAGGGAGCCTCATTCCTCCCTCAGTTTTCACCCTATCCCAATGCCGGCACTACAGGCCGCAATATTTCAATCATGGCTAATCCCACCGTCCTTCCCGTCGCCAGGATTGTACCCATTATGGTTCGTTCAACGGGTGCCACACCGTCCGCGGGCCGGAATATCGATGCTGCGGAGCGTCGTCTGAAGGCACGCCTTCAGAAGTTAAACTGCTATGCGGCTGAGACCCGAGGGGATGGTAAGCCTGTCATTTATGCTTAATCCTCCTCCAGGAGTCAATGACATCATCTTGCTGACTGCCTGTTTAGGAAATTGCCTGTTCTACTCCCTGTCGGACCAGCTGTACGGCACGCCCAAGCGGCACGACGAAGTTCGTCGGCGCTTGGTAACCCACATACGCGAGCACCGGGACGCGTTCATCCATTTCATCGATGTCGGTCCCGACCGCGCTCGTTCCACACGAGGGGCCTCTCGACAAGCGAGCAGGTCCTTCTCCGGAGTTGGCTCCATGCCTAGCACGGACAAGGTGAGAGCAAAGTTTGACGATATGCTCTCGAGGATGGGCCAGCTCCAGGAGTGGGGAGGGGCGCTCGAACTCCAGGCCTTCTGCCAGGCGTACGTCAGAGACGTCGTCGTGTACCAGGCAGACAACGTGCAGGAGTTCACGAGCAACCTCCACGATGTGGATTCTGGACGGAAGACTGTCCATATCGCTTTCCACGTATGTTTTCACTCTTAGTTCTTATGCATCGAGCTCTATGACTGACTTTACTCTAGGAGTACCAGCATTACTCGTCCGTCAGAAGTTTGGATGGCCCTCGCGAAGGGCACCCATGCCTCCCGAGGCGACTCGAAGAGAGAGCCGCGGGCTCTCTAGAGGTCAAAGAGGTCAAGCAGGAGAAAGAGGACAGCAAAGCTGTCAATGTCAAATGGCAGCCGGTTGCCCCCCAGACCAAAGCTTACACCTCCATCGAGGGTCATGGGGACACCGACTCTGCCTTCGCTCGCCTCCTCGATGGTGACAATTCGTCGCCATCTAAGTCGTCGGGCATGCCGACCACCGACGACTCGGAGAATTCAAGCACTTTGGGGGCCTCGTCAACGGGTCTTAACCCCGCCACGCGGGCGTTGGGTTCGTCGTCCCGCTCATCTTCCCGTCATAGCACGGGCAGCAAGCGAGCCGCCGATCCCAGCGACTCCGAAGACGAGGACCCGATTCGCCCTGCCGTCCGCCGCCGCCGCCCTGGTAGAGATTACAAGCGCCGCATCCTACCAGATGTGACTGTTGGACTGTCAGTCAGCAGCGGCCAGGACATCGACGACGTCATCTCCATTCGGTTGAGGGTCGACTCTGAGGCCGCTATCGAACCCCCACAGCGGCGGCCTCTAACCCCGCCAGAAGATGACGATGGCAGTGACGAAGAGAATTCTCCGGAGGCAACGCGTGAGACCTCTGCGACCTTGGCCGGCACTTCGAGTGACGACGATGCTTCGAGTGATGACGGAGCTTCGAGTGATGGGTACGAGCCGACGGACTCGGAAAGCGAATGAGATTGACGACCTCCAGCAAGTTTGCTTGTTTTTTTCTTTTTTTTTCTTTTAGCGAATTGATATACTTTGCCGCCGCGTTTTACTGATTGGCATAGCAAGGTGTTATATGGTGTTCCTGGCATTTGGGATTTACGAAAACACGCCTACATTGGGTTTTGCATAGCATTATTTGGGTTGGAGAGGCAGGCTCATAAACAGCATAGCCATGCATCAGCGTTTGATCTGTATTTACTAGCATAACCACCATAGTGGTTTGAGGAATTACATCTGGCATATTTTTCAATGGTCAAAACTAATTTATGGCATACTCTAAATTGCTCGAAGGAGTGGCCCACGGAGTACGTTGTGAAACATTATATGGAAAGTGCATACTGGTAAGATGCTGGTATAATAGTAGTAGGTGGTGTTTATGTACTGGACGAAACATCTATCCCTTCGCCAGTCTAAGAAGCAGGAATTCATCCATCGTGCCAGGCCCGGTTTGATACATTTGGAATACAAAAGGCTCGATTATCAATGCACGGATGACGTCACGTCATAAACTTCGTCTCTCCGCCGCTTTTTCTCTTTTTTTGGGGGCAGAAGCTATTGCAAAACAAAAGATGACCGTACTCTAACCCTGGTGCTTCTTGATAGCAGCCTCGATGGCAGGAGGGACGGCACCGAGCACCTCATCGACCTTCTCACCGTTCTTGAAGAAAACGAAGGTGGGCATGGCGCGGACACCAAGCTCCTGGGCGACATCGGGCACGTCGTCCACGTCGACTTTGTAGAAGGCCACGTCGGAGTATTGTTCGCTGAACTGGGCGACCTTGGGCGCGATGGCATTGCAGGGCCCGCACCAGGTCGCGAAGCAGTCGATGACGACGAGTTTGCTGGAGCCGGAGGCGGTGGTGGCGGGCTTGATGGCGTCGTCGTATTCGGCGCGGCTGGCAGAGAATATGGGTTAGCTGTGATAGACTGGAGTGGGGGTATAGTGGTCCGAGTGCTGGTTTGTTTATCTTCACGGTTCTGGTCAGGGACCAGGGCGGGGCAGCAGCAGCAGCAACATCAACAACAACAGGCACAACTCACGTCTTTAGGGCGTTGACAACCATGGTTGCAGGAGTGTTTTGGAACTGGGGACAGAAGGTCTGAGTGAAGGCGCGTGTCTGAGAGCGTACGGCAAGCTGGACAGGCGGGCGTGTAGTGGTGAAGCGGAGGAGGGGCTGCAGGCGGGGAGAGCCGTATTTAAGGAGCGGCGGCCGGGATGACGTTATTGCGCGCAGGGCTCTAGCCGGCGGCATTATTAATCACCGTCGGGGGGTGTTGGGGGGAGGCAGCACGGGAACGGCGTGAAGGACGGCGGGGGAGCAGACAGCCGCAGCTCAACCAGGGTAGGTGAGCTGGCCAGTGAGGTCACTGATTATGTGGTGCGAGGTGGTTCTACGGGTCAGCGTGGCGGGCGTGCTGGTCGACGGCGATATGTCGATGCTGAAGCAAAAAAGCGAAGTTCTCAGCTTGATCGATCAGCCGGCCGGCGCTAAACCGCTTCGGGCGCGACGCTCACCGCCAGCGTTTCATCGCGCTCGATCGTCGTCGCCGGCTTGCGGGACAGCCGACGCCTGGGCGGTGGAGTGCGAAACGGCTCTTCACAGCCAAGAGCCGCAGCTAGTATTGCTTAGCTGCCTTTGCGGCGAGCTTGCCGGCCCCGTCGAGCCTGCGGCATCGGCTGATGTCCGAGGCGCATGGGTCATGCCACACACGCATGCCGTGTCAATCCAACGTTAAGAACCAAGGTGTGGACTTTTATATCTCTCTATTCTCTGATGGTGGTGCTGAATCGAAAGGCGCAACTGTTGCAGCCCCATTTCTAGGGACAATTGCATTATTTCAGCACATATCCAGGCGCATATACGGAGTACTCCGTACATCAGCATCAAGCCTTTTACAAAGGGGTTTACCAGGAATTTTTAACAAGTTGACTTGTTTGACGGGCCACAGAGGCATCCAGATTTCAGAAAATCTATCTAAGTAAAGATAGACTGACACTGACCTTTGTTCTTTTATATTGATCTATGAAACGTCTCGGGTACAGGAATTGTTTCATTTTTTAATAACGACAGGGGTTGTAACTAATTGACTTTCCCTAAATAACCGCCAACTACGTTTTGGACAGCTTTCGATCATGAAAATCTGCAGCTGGGAATTTATATATATATATACATCTTGGGTAGATTGATAGGAAGTGGAGGCTATCAAGGATAACTATACCCACAGACTTATTGAAAATGCTTTGAAGACTTTCTCTTGAAGGAAATATTGCGATACCAAACCATCGAAATTCTCCTCGTAAAATCCAGGGAGAGTAACGCTGTCATGGCTCCCGTGCATTTCCAGATCATGTCTGATCTTCATCTGGAAGCTCATCCAGCCTACGACTTCAACTTCACCCAAACAGCCCCTTATCTAGCTCTGCTTGGAGATACCGGGCACCTTGTAGACGACGGCTTCTTTGAGTATCTGGAAACGCAAACCCGGCGTTACTCAGCCGTTTTCTTCCTCCTGGGAAACCATGAGCCAAGAGGGATGTCTTTTACCTCTGCCAAAGCCAGAGTGCGGGCCTTTGCAGAGAGAATGGAGGCTGCACGGCTGCAGTCCTCCATTGGCCGGTTTATCTTTCTCGATCAAACGCGTTATGATATCTCGGATACCCTGACCATATTGGGTTGCACACTCTTCTCTCATATTCCAGCCGAGAAGGAAGAGGCTGTAACCAACCGCCTCGCTGATTTCAAAACAATATCCGATTGGGGTGTACCGGACCACAATGCTGCCCACCAGTCTGATCTGAACTGGTTGAATTCACAGGTCTCTGAGATATCGGATAAGGAGCCGCAGCGACAGATTATGATTTTCTCGCATCATAGCCCCTGCACGGAGGATAGGGCCGTGGACGCCAGACATAGGGGAAGTCAGGCCATGTCAGGATTTGCTACGGACCTGCGGGAGGAACTATGTTGGAAGAGCCCTGCAGTTCGAGTCTGGGCGTTTGGACATACGCATTTTAACGTCTCCTTTACAGATGAGCGTGGCCTGGAGGTCATAGCAAACCAGAAGGGCTATTCCATCATTCCAAAGGGGACATTTAATCCCGATCGTGTATACACTATCGGCAGCTAACTTGTATTTGACCATGGGGGTAGGGGCCGTGGTAGCTCGACTTAACCGTTCCACGCTGTAGAGAGCAAATTATCCTTCAAAGCCTTGCATATAACGTCGCCTTGGGCATTAACATGCTCCCTACCGAAGCATACTGTGTACATACATTAATGGAACCATCTGATAGGTATCTGTGTCAATTCACAGTCGGCCAGAAATCATTCTAGCAACGTTGAATATGTGCTTTCAAAGGCTCGCGAAACATATAATCAAATCCATTGTCAAATTAGCTCTTATTCCCAGACAAATTCCTTGCCATTTCAGTGTGGATGTCAGCTGCAATGCCAAAAATGTGAAGTCTACTCTTCATATTGTAGAATAATTTGTGGTGACAACCAAATTGCTCCATCAGTTTCAGCCAGTCGATATCGCACACCCCATACGGATCTAGTTCGTAGATGGCTTTGCAGGGGGTGCGTTGCTTTAGGTAACCGTCAGGTATCTGCCATCCAAACGCGCGGATCGCATTCACGATGTCCATATTATCTGTCAGGGCATCAAGAATCTCCAGGTGAAGCTCCAGTGGTAGTTTGTTTATGGGTGATCTGACGTTCTTTCTCGGTTCGTCTCCACTCACTGTCAAGTTATTGGATATTTTGCACCATTCAATTGCAGCCTCAAGGCCAGGAATTTGTATTGGTGATCGCATTGTTAATGGATCATCTGCCTTTGCGAAGCAGGCTGCTGCATAATTCATCCAAGAACAATGCGTTGTTAGGTCGGGCACGCACACCGTTTCTGAGTGGCCCAGATGCCAGTCTGCCAGGCAGATTGATGATGCTTGCCACACCTGGTCGATGCTTTTCAGGCCGACGTCAAGATTTTCGGAGGCGAGAGGCCCTGCAACCCTTTCCAAAACACTCCAGCAGTAGGCATGGATTTTATAACCATGCTGTCGAAGGTGACATTTACTAGTAGGGGTGCATGTACAGCCCAATAGGTGAGCCATATTGCGATCTTGCCCATCACCCAGTATAGCGTTTCCTGCCTGACAGCTTTCTTGTGCATCACTTGGTAGAGGCTCCGGGGACAGCCCATCCACAGTATAATAGATCTGGGAGACTTCAAAGCTTGAGGCAGGATCATTCAGACGGGGGACTGGCCACTCGCGTCAGTCGCGAAACATGCTGCGTATAAACAAATGGAAAACTGGCAGGAGAAACACGTACTGATTCGGCAGAAGCTCCACCACTTTATTTGGTCGTAGATCACCGGTGTGGGACCCGACGATCGGAAATGCGTGCCGATCGGGGCCTGGCAAACGCAGCAAAAACTATATTTGGGCATTTTGAAGAATGTCAAAGAGGAAAATTTGAGATAGAGACTTTTTTTTGGTTTGTTTTTGTGAGAAGGGTTTCATCTTCCCGTTAACGTAATGTAATGGTGAAGTTGGCTGACATATCGGGGGTCGTGGTATTTGACAACGCCATAGAAAGTCCCAGCCATTCTGAACCCAATATAGGGAGGGAGGCAGCCTTGAGCCGGTATTGCACAGAGTTCTGACTGTTATCCAACTTACTTTAAGAAAACCGGAATCTTCTACTGGTAGAGGAAAATTCGCCACTTGGATCTGCTTTTCCTGAAATCCTGAAAGGACTAAAATGCACCGAAAACAGTGGAAGAAAGGGGCAAAACGTCATGTTCTCCCACGTTTCCGCGAAGGAGGCAAAAATTTCATGGTCTGATGCTAGATAAGTCTGAGTAGAAAGCCAGCAAGCAAACAAGCATGATTACAAAGGGTATTGAAAAAAGGGACCAACACACAAGGCAGGCCAAGTGGGTATCCGCAGAGCAATATGGAAGAACAATAGGGCAGATAGACAAGGCGCATAGTACCTGCAAGGAAGCAGAGACAGTCGGTAAGAAGGCGCTGAATGCTGTGCATAGGCCTGATGGGCTGGCGGCAGGTAGTTGCTTGGATGAATCAGCAATATGGCCGAGCCCACAGTCCATAAATTGCACGCAGATAACTTTTTCCTCTCTTCATCTCACAGCCTGTCGCCATTGTTCTGCCAGGCTCTGGGTGCTGGTTAACCAGAGGTCTTCGCTGTGGAAACGCCAAAAAAGGAAATCTGAAACGCCTTTTGCCTTTTAAAAGAAAACATGCAAGAATAGAATCAGAATCAGAAGATATAAACTCGCTGGGGTATGTATCCGTGGCCTCCACAGAACGCCGTGATTTTGGGGGGTTTCTTGAGGAAAACAGAAAATGCACGCATTGATCCGTCCTCCCTAGCATGACCCGAAACAACCAAATTCAAACCAAATAAACAGAAAGTACAGGATGCGGCATGTCGACAGCTGCAAACTGAGAAACACATGAGGAATCCAGAACATGGGAAGTACACCCCCTCCAGCTGAATATGACAGGTAAGATGCCCATCTAACATTGCGGCGAATGCCACTGACATTAATGGTCATATTACTTGAAGCCATTACTTGTTCCGACATTTAGACAAAGGAAAAAATTAGGGTAAGGAGCGTGAGCCGTGAGTTCGACAAGGCGAGTTCGGCAGAACATATAGCACAAATTGAAACGAAGGAAAGGAAATAGATGGAATGAGTGGACGTCAGATATGGTAAAGCATCAATTGTGGCGGGCATTGTTGTTCAGCGTTTCTAGGCTGGGGCTGAGGGAAGGACGCCGCTGCTCATAGTTCCTGTGCTGATTCTTCGGTCACTCACAGATCGAGAAGGTATATCCAATAGTTTGGCGCTTCCGGCACTAATGCGACGTGCGTGACATTTTCCAAAATCTACGCTGGTAGCCCGTTGGACTTCCGCGTCGCCTTCCATTTCAAAGGGGGTTTCACTTTCGGGCTCCTGGAGATCAGAAGCAGTCTCTAGGAATTCCGTGAACAGCCCCTCCTTGGATTTAGCTCTCGTCCCAGGACTGACGAGGCGGACTCGCTTTTCAAGGCTTCCATGCCAGGTGGTTGCTTCGCCACACTCAGGTATGACGGCGTCTTTTTCAATTATCTCAACATCTTCCTCCTCTTCTGCAGGGACACCAAGTCGCTTGAAAGGTTCCTCACTGGGAGTCCAGACTTCAGGCGAGTCTACCGGATCGTCCAATTTTTCTTTGGATTCAGTGTTGACACGGTATTGGGTAGGTCGTATTTGGGAGAGGCGGCGAGATGGTTTACCTGACAGCCAGCTGCCTTCCGAATCTATCGAAGCTAGAGATTGGGCTAAAAACATGCTATTTGGGCGGGTATCTGGACTATTAGCTCCTGAGGCACGGAAGCATTCTTGGGCCTCTGTGGTGGCTGCTGTTGTCATAGTCCCCCGGCCTGTGCAGACACTCATTCGGTTTGACGTGGGATATATATCAATCGCGCTGGTGGAACGGATATTATCCGGGGATACAAGATCGTCAAAGTGTTCAGTGAACTTTGACCGCGTTGACTGGCCGTCAAAACGGAGACTACTCTTTTTCGGGAGGCTTGGTGGCCGCCCTATTGCCTCAGTGTGAGAAATCTTAGAAAAAGATTCTCGTGATGGGACTGAAAAACTAGGGCCTTCGCTTGGTGGGCTTCGAGGACCACGCGTAAAGCGGGAACCGCGACGAAAAAGGGATGATAAAGAACGGCCAATTCGCCCAGCATTTGAGGATATACTTCTTTGGCGTGGTGACATATCCTGCCCAGCATGTTGACAAAGGGTGTCGGGCATACAATTAGCCGCGTCGGAAACGGAGATATTGACAAAAGACTTCTCATCATCTGCAATCAGCTCAGCGTCTTGAGGTGTTCTCTTCGCTACAATAGGGTCCAATATTTTTCCACCAGTGGAAAGGCTCTCCTTGGAAGCGTCTTTAAGCCATGACAAGGAGCGATTTAGTGTTTTCGATGAATCGACATTATCGGCCTTTCGATGGATAGAAGAGTGGTATATGGTATTTAAATCGGGTTGAGCCGGCTCGGTGGGTTCAATTGCGGTTCGTCGGGGTGATGCTGGATCCTTGCGAAGCAAAAGACCTTGTTCGGCACTTCGCCTGGCTTCTCTTCTACGACGGTCTCTATCCATGAGTTCTCTGAGAGTCCCTGCATCCATATCATCGGCGAGTTCGTTGATTTTGTTTTTTCCATCGAGCTGTTGCAGCCTGAATGCCTTTCCCTTGCCCTTGGATAGGGATGACGGAGGTTCCGAAACCGTCCAATATCGGGAGTGTTCTGTATAGCGCAGAAGCGGACGAGGGGTTAAAGCGTCAAAGGCATTAAGTTTATACGCAAAGGAGTCTGGGGACATCGACCGTGGACGGATATAAGTGGAGCTCACGCCTCCCGGCTTGGCATATGTTTTAGAGGAAGGTAAATCCCAATTGCTCGAAGACATGTTCCTTATCTCTTGTTCTCTGGCCGAATCCTGTCTCTTGCGCTTACTTGACTTGCGGCGTATTAAGCCGGGTTCTGCAGAGCTTCGTTTGTTGCGCAAGGTGGGGACGTCTGTTATACCACGCAGCAAGCTACTCTGGGACATGTTGCTTCCGAGCTGTGACTTGGACATCGAAAATGCACGAGGTAGAAGCGATTCAACAGGTGCGGAGCGATTGAAACCTGGAGACCGGACGGCTGAGCTTGTATCCAGCTCCATCAGAGGGAGCCGTGACGGGGTGAGGATCTGATGAGGAGGGAGACAAGAATCTTCATTTCCGAGAACACTTTCATCACGGCCATTTTTTCTTCGTTTGCTGTCTCGACGGACAGTCTTGTTGGCGGAGGCGGAGGTGTCACCGTTGGGAATTGAGGTTTCTGATTTGCCAGGGCGAAAGAGAGAGCCAGCTATCTGGCCGGACGACGAGCTAGACGCGCCCTCGCCTCGCTTCCGGGCACGGTTCTTCCGTCGACCAAAAGGCCAGAGAGCCATGGCGAGAGACTGGAATGAGGATGCCAGTGCAGCAATTTGCACTGGCAGCTCACCACGCCAGCTCAGCCAAGGGAGGGCGAAATGACGTGGTTAGCAGTCGTGGGACATGGGTGGACGGGGCGGTCAGGAGCAACGGAAACGAGAGTAGACGGTGCGATTGCGAGAGTGCAGCAGCAGCCCGATAGACATGAGAGAGCACATGGACGAGAGAGACGATTGTGGCAGCGGGCGGTGGTGATGGGTTGCTTGTGTTCCAGAGCCCGCGCAGACCAGCCGCTTCGTTTTTTTGCGTTGGAGCCAGCGCCGCTCTCGGCCTAGCGCTCCCGCTAGCCTGAATGCGGCGTAGCGTCGGGCCCCAAATCGGGCAGCGGTCGGGGTCGGATTATCCTATTTTCCAGTCCGCCTCGCCTCAGGCCGGTCGCGCTGGCGATGCGTCGACTCTGGTTGCTGGGTTGGCGGGCCGCATGCTTGAGTGAGGCTGTTCTGGCATGGCCCAAGTTATATATTTGACGGCTTGACAACGTGCACTTCCTCACACGTACAACTCAACGAACAAATGGCACCTTAAAACGGCAACTTATTAATAGAAACAGCGCCTTGTTAAGTGGGTTCCTTGGCCGTTATCAACTTTCAAAACCGTCTCTTGTACGACAGAACTATTGAGTGACTCCGTGCGACGCTTGTCAGTACTCAGCCCAGTCAGCACTTGGGTTTAAAATGGGGCCTTTTCCCAAATAATATGGGCATGTGTTGCGGACGCCACCCCAAAGATTCCAAGGCATGTCCTTCTCTCTGGATTGGGCTTATTTCACAAGACTAGGGCCTGTCTCGTCACTAGGTGTCGATTTTGGGTTGGGGAGGGGGGGGATATTTGAGAATGACCTGACAAAGATATTTTGGTAGGCTGACATGCTTGCAAAAACGCGAGAGTGGTCGAAAACAGTAGCCAGAGGTCCTTGGTTGGGTTTCATCATTGCGGCGCTTAATGTATGTTTAGCGCTCCATATGACACCCATTCAGCTTGCTGCACTATTCACAACTGTGTCTACATACATACAAGAACCTGTGCTGGTAACGGTACAGTGTATGCCCAGCCTGTTTCAAGACCCCAGCATGTCAACAGTTTTCTATTCACTTAGCGGGTTTGACTACCCGCCGTGAACAAAACGGAACCACGACAGAGGCTAGGTAGGATTAGAAATTTCCAATATTTAAGCGCTTACTTTATTGAGAGGCTTTCTCCTATTGGAGGATGTAGCTATCTAAAACGAAAAAAAAAATCCAACCGAAGACGACGAAGCAAGCAAACCCACTAATCCGTGGAGGATTGCTAGATACGAGGGTCTAGGTGATACACTATGCTATTCGCCTTATTTTTAGTGGACACTAAATGGTATATTTTATATCTGTCGGTGGCTCCTGAGCCAATCCAGGGGAACGCGCGGCGTAAAGCAATGGCCTTTTGCAACAGAATTCAACTCACAGAATGGAACGATTCATCAGCATTGATTCCCAGAAGTTTTCGTAGCCGCTTAACTTGTATTAGTAGAAAACACTCAATGAAGAGGGTAAGAATAAATTATTTAAACTCTTCTGGCCCATGTGAAGAGTATATTCTATCCAGTTTGTACTGTCTATTTTGTCCATTCAAATCAAGATCAAATTCATAAAACTTGCATTGGACAGAGGTTAGAAACGGAGTGGGAAGGCGGGCGAGATGAGTAAGTCATCTTTATATCTGAATTTTAGCGTATAGTCCTGACACTGTTTAGAGCACCACTCCCGACACAAGCGTAGAAGTAGGCCTGGACGCGTTACGGTATCTTTTGGTTGGTCGGGAATAAGAGTGGAGGCAGACTTTGGCAACCCCCACAGACGGTATAGTAGTTTTCATGGTCTTAGAAAACTCCCAAGCTCAAAGGCACTAACCAGGCTTTAGCCGAAGGTCACATTGGAGCAAAAAAGATGGACGAGTAGAAGAGGGAAGAGAGTATAATGGGGTTGGGGAAGCAAAGAGAGATGAAATGGAAGTGGACTCTAAGGAGCGCAGGTATGGTGACAGCCGCCCCCATCAATAGGCACAAAATTTTGGGGTACTGATCGACCCTTAGCCTTGTTATATATACGTCGAATCGAAGCGTGGGTGGAGAAGAACAAAGGGAGAAAAAAGATCACATATCAGAGGAAAGAGCAGAAAGCAGCAGCGCAGAGGACGACTCCAAGAGATGTAGTAAGCCGTAGGTAGCGTCCATCACCACCTGAAACCCGGAATAATACTGACCAGATTTCAAAGAAGCCGCAAGTCGCATCACAGCCCAAGAGAAGAAAAAGGAGATAAGCAGAACAGTGGGCACAACAGCGAAGCAGGTTTCAAATGGCCTGGTAGACGGTATTTTGGAATCTATACTCGTTTGGAAAATCAAAACTCGCGCAGGTACTAACTGTGCTTATAGTAGCCGGAGATCACATCGAAGCAAACGGGGTGGTAAAGAAAAAGAACGCCGCCACGTAGAAAAGGATCCAGAAGCTGTGAGTGAAAGAAGCTCAGCAACCGAAAGGAGAGAACGAAGAAGACGAGAAAGAAGAGAAGCAGGGTCCGACAGAGCCGGCAACGACAGAACCAATGGCAGAATAAGAAGAGAACGAGGCAGAGAGTCAGAGTATAGAAGAAAACGAGCTAGGGAGAGCAGTGGCTTTATGTCTATACTTAAAGAAACATTAGGAAAATGGTAAGTCAGACGGCAGCATACGGCATCTCGACCCAGGGGAGCAAGAGAGTCCCCGCCAGCCTCTGTTTGCCAGAGAACGTCGGGAGCCAAGAGAGAAGGTGAATATATATATGCATATCTTGCCGGTTTTGGCCCTCAATCCGCAAAAAAAGTAGTTTCATCCTAAAACGCATATTGCGATAGTAGAATTATGGGTAGCTGTCAATGCTATTTGCATGGTCTTTTTTACCTTATGATAATCGGATTGGAAGCCTTGATCGATTAATGAATACTGTTGAATAATCATACTTACAGACAAGATGTTCTGTTGACCCTTTTTGCATGTCTAATAGTCATAATATCATGGCGAATTGAGAAGTTCCTGACGAAGCGGGAGCTCTTTTTGAGATATGACAAAGGTAGAAACAAGATCGAGGAGCTTAGGGTATATCTGTGATAAGTGGCCTGTGTATTTGGAGGTTTCTATCAGCCTTGAGAGAATCACTGGGCAGGCGGGTTATCACAGCTGCAGTTATAACACAGATGAAGTTATTGTCAGTCATAAATGAGATGGGCATTGATTGGATAGGGTGAATTGTCGACATTGTGAAATAGTAGCCAAGAGCCCAGAATCTGAGTATGCCACCTGTGTGTATATCGGTCGTACCGAATGGTAGGCGCTCTCGTAAACAAACATGCACTCTTTCCTGTAAACAAGTTTTGAGATTCAGTATACTTTAATATTTGTGTTCTTTTGAAGCTGAGTACGTAAGTGAAGTCCTCATAAGTCGGCCAACTTCCAGGAACTGCAGTAAATATAAAGGCCGGTAAAGGAGAGAACTAAACAGTGTAAGTTAACTTCAAGCTCTAAAAATTCTTTTTCAGTTATATTGAGTCCTGGTTGATGTGACTTGAAGCCGAGACTCGAGCCAACATGTGAGGTCCATTGCTAATATTGGGGGAAGGATCTTCAACAGTATTGTTTGTGCATAGATTGCATAACCAAGTCAAAGATGAAAGAGCTCATCGCTCGACGAGGGCGCTGGTTCGACCCCCGTTCTGTCCAAGAGGTAGAGCTGGGGAAGAATGCGGCATCCTTCACTCAACGGGGTCTGTTGGCAGTTCTATTGAGTCTGCTGGTAGCCCTGAACTAGAAGCAGTGGATGCGGACCTTTTTGCGGCTCGGCTTTTCATCAGCTTTTCATCTTCTCTCTCTTTGTTTGCATGCCTGTTTTATTGATTCTGCTGCACGCATGTTTGGTTATGTCTTGCTGAAACAATAACTACACATTAGGTAGGTGCACCTGATTAAGTAAGTATGGGATCACCTCCATCTTAAAAGTAGCAAAGAGCACCAACTATTGTTCTGTTGATGAATGAAATTATGACAGCAATAAGGAACAAAAATTGCAAATTAATCTCTATTAATTTACTCATCCCACCAAAGATAGGGGGGCGTAAGGGGAATCCCCCAGAAATGAATTGCCCCAGGCAGATCTCCTGATAACAAGCCATGATTGTCCTTCAAATCCGAGCCTACATGTTATGAGCTTTTAGTGAATAGGAACAGAAGAATGTTTCTTAAAAAAAATTGGGGGTTCCACAAATAATTGTTGAAGATTAGAGGAGCTGGGAAGTACTTGGATCAATTAAAAAGAATACCATGGTGTTTTTGAGACGTTTCTTTTCAAAAATTACCTCCTTTTCCTTGCCTATCTGCCCTCACCCCCACCACCAATAAGCAACAACAGCAATATTGGAAGAGCCCACCAATACCTGCGGAGATAGCTCCATTAGCCCGGCCCAAACGAGACTTTGAAGCACTTACTTTTGGATGAGTGTCTTTTCGGGCTCTGGCTCGTTCCCCTTTCCGTCCTCATTTATCACAATGGGTCGATTCAAGTGAGGTGTTGGTGCCGGGGTCGACCGGATTATCTCAACATTGATACTCGAAGCCTTCTCTACTTCAATTGATGATAACGCAGAGACTGAGACACTGTAGACTTCATTCTCTGGACCAAGGTATAAATTCAAGGACGAGCTGTTATTCAACGCCGCAAAGGAAGTTAAACTTCCAACCCAGTTTCGCTGGGCGGTGTCGGTGAACAGGCCAATTCGAAGTAAACCGTCATTTTTCGACACAGGGGGGGTATATGATAAAACAGAAGGTTGATATGTGGTCGGATCGTAGGAGACTCGGGCTAATTGGGCGGCTTGAGAAGAGGATGCAGGGAGAGGCCGGTAGAAGATGTCAATGATTTGGGGGGATGAGGGAGAGGCGGAAACAGGAGAGAGGAGAGAAAATAAAGAGAGAAGGATGAGTGATATCAATGTCGCTGCGGCCATCCTGTTGAAGAAGGATAAATACCGTAGCCAAACTGGCTTCCATTTCATCTATTGGAAGGTGAAGTCACATTTGGTCGCGCTAATCCATAAAAGGTTAGTTAGTTAGTTAGTTAGCTAAGTAGTCAAGGGAAACTGTCCCGACTTATCTCCTGCCCAGCCCTACGGAGCACACCGTGAGATTGACTATTCCTATTATGTACGTCTAAAAAGGCCATGTCTCATCCTCCAAGAGAGTCCAGGAACGGAGCTACGAGGAGACCATACAGCTGGTAAGGCCGGCTAGCTCCTGCTAGATAACTATGCCCAGCCGAAAAATGGCTCAGCAAAGCATGGTCTACACTGACCCTTCAGAGAAGAAAGCGCAGGATTGTTCAAAAGGAACGTTGCGACTTAAAGTTAACTACAAATCAGAACGATGAAAATATCTTGAAAGAGCCCGGTATTATTGACGAGGTTCAAACCTCAACGTCTAACTACGTCGGTGGGTTTTCAAAAACTGGAGAGCCATATATGCAGTATACTCTGGCTATGGGAGAGTGCAGGATAAACTGTTAGCCCATAAAAGTCATGCTCCTTGTGTACGCATAACTGGTCGCTGTGCTGAAGATGAGAGGAAAGAGAAGACCAAGCAAGCCGTAAATTGCAGGTAGGCGGGCAGCTCTGGTGTATCATTTACTCCCATAAAAATGGTCGTGTGGAATGACAATAATACATCCTTTCATATAATATTTATCCGCTCATGGTTCATATCCCCACCGAAAACGCCCCGGGCACCATGCGCCTAATCTTGGCCTTGAGCTGGAAAACACTGGTCCCTGGAAGCGTCCGCCGATAAGCGCTGGGGGGTGGGATTCACTTTTCAACAACAACGATAAAACAATATAAGAGTATGGATGGGCCATCGACGCCATAGCCTCTCCACCCGATTGTTATCAAGAGCTTTGTGACCCTCCACCTCCTCCCCCTACTTCAGCGCCGATTCAAGCCAGGCACTTCAGAGGTGTAACGCGTGCTAACCATCAACGAGTGATAAATGAGCTTCAGGCAAGAATGAATCTCGTTCGAATTTGAAGTGGAATATGTCTGTATTTATGGTACATACAAATAAACACATCTCATACAGTCGCAGAGACGGCGGTGGTCATAGCTGAAATGGCTCTATATGGGATCAATACCCAAGCGGAGTAGATCAAAGCTACCGGCATATTTGCGGCCGCAGGGGCACAGTGAGAAAAACGAGGCCTGGGCTCCTACCGCGCTTCCGGATCAGACAATTCAACATATCTACCTCGGCCAGGGCGGCCATGCCCGCCGTAAACAGATCTGATCGAATCCTTTCGGTGGAGTGCTATTTTTAGGTTTTGGCCAATCCTTTTTGACTTTGAGACTACATAACTATGTAAGTCAGTTTGGCCGTCCGCGAAGTTTCAAACCTCTATTCTCATCGGAGCTAGACTGTTTTATACTCCAAGTATAAGAGCCGCAGGGAACACTAATTTATCTTTCGCGTCATACCTAAGCACCACGGCGTGGGTCTCAGACTGTTGTGATATTCGTTAATAGCACGCTTTTCAGCCCGTCGTAGAGGAGGAATCGTGCTCATTATCAAGGACCTTGGCACAGTCTGTGGTGATGATAGAATGACAAACTGCCCGCGCCACAACGCCGTAGACCCGCAGACAACAGATTCACGACCCGGTGGCGTGGGAATCATAGTTCAGTACATCGGTACTCCATACTAATACTAATAGGAATTACTCAAGGTAACTGGGCATGGCGCCACGTCCTGGGCAATTTCTGGGAACATCGCCTCCACTAACACCACCCAAATTGCGAAGGCTTCCTATGAAGGCCCCCTTTCTTGAATGTGGTGGGTAATCTTCACCGGTCTCTTTTCGACTTTGTGCCACAACATGGTATAGCCCGTTACGCTCCTCTCCCAGCGATGCAATACCCAGGTCCAGGCTGTAAGCGGACGACCGGAAAGCGTTGGAGCTTGGCTACGGCCCAAGGTACCTGAACCTGAGCCTTTCCGGAGAAATTTTTAATTTTTCAAACCCATCTTAAATTCGGAACCGTACGGAGTACAGCATCAAAAATTACCTTATACTATTGATATCCACTGCTACACATTTCCAGGATATGCACGGCGGCATCCGTTGTTGAACGAGTCACCGGTACGGAGTAAAATATGCCTATAGACGCCTCTCACTTACTATGGGGCTTTTTTCAGGATTATGGAGTCCATTGTGGCAAGGTATTTTGCGGGTCCAGCGGCCTTAGGGACGAACAGAAAAATCATAGTTATATCTGTATAAAGAGCTTGATCCCTTCTCTTTATATCTATTTCGTTTATCAATCACACGTCTCCGTGTCCGTCTTGCCCAAGGCAGTATAGTGGAAAACCTCAGTGATCATGGCGCCAAGTACAAGCCGACTGGCTCAGGCCGTTGTTGGGCTGTTATTATTCCAGGTACCTCTATCTTTTAGTTCACCTACTACTCCTCAGGAGCCCTGTGCTCTCGTCGCCGCCGCGCAAAAGAAGAGGTTAGAAAGTTCATCTGGTAAGCCATTTCTCTGAACTTTAAACCTATTAATTTAGAAGAAAATGTATTTACTTATGGTCTGAACAGTTAAGCAATTCACTGTCACAGCGGAGCTTGCCACTCTATGTCTGAACAGTGTTCCATTCAATTCTAAAAGAGCTGTGGAATATCTAGATGCGTTGGATTATTATTTCGATTGGCAGTCCACTAAGAAGTGGCTAAAAAACCCCCCTCAGGGGTACATGAGCCCGTCTACTGACCTCGACGGGCGCTTAAAAAAAATTCGAAACAAAGCTTCCCGTAACAAATATACAGGAGAGTATCAGTTCCAGATGGAGGTAGAAAAATTAATCCGATCCGCATACGATGGTCACTTTACTGCTCCTATGGATCTATTGTCAATCTTCAAGTTCGAACGAGATCAAGTGGGCCCCCTTGTATCCTTATCAGATAATGGCAGAGATTTACCAAAGGTTTACTTATTATGTATGCCCCCGCGTTTCCTTTCTTTTTTATTTTATTTTATTTTTTTGTTTGGAATACGAAAAAAGATTCACAGTTCTGCCCTGCTAACATGGTTATGAAGACGACGTGCGGAAGAAAATCAACGAAATATCCGCCATCCAAACAATCGATGGTGAAACCGCAGCAAAATGGCTGAACAAATTATCCAAAGAAGATTATACCTCACACGATCCAGACGCCCGCCACAATGGACTTTATTACAATATCCCGCGTGGCGTGTCTGGCTATAGCGGTACGTTTCTGAAGAGCGGAGTTCTTAACCCCGGTAATAAGATCACGATTGGGTTCGAAAATGGAACGACCAAAGAATTCGAAAATTCCGCCACCTCATCTGCCGACTGGACTGCAGTAACAGACGGCCCCTCGTTCTACAACAAGTTCTGCGGTGGTGAATCGGCTCCATTGACTTCAAGAGCGATATCAGAATTCAACGAAACCGCCCCATCGTTGCATGAGCAGGAGCTGCCGATAGATACACCGTATAACACCTTTGCTACGCGTAACACTGGTGGGTCGGATTTAAAACCAGTTGTCAAGTCTTCTAGCGATGAGATGTTCGGCTACTTTCTCGAGAATTCAAATGTTGCTGTGCTTCGCCTCACGTCTTTCGACGCAAAAAAAAACAGGTATCTTATAGAAAATTACAGCCACTCAATCACCAAGTTTTTGACAGAATGTCGAAAGGCTGGAAAGGAAAAACTCATTGTTGATGTAAGCGGCAATGGAGGCGGTATTGGCTTCCTTGGATTTGACACATTCATTCAGGCAAGTTATTCTCTCCCCACAGCTCCTAGAAGATATAATCTAATAAGTCCATAAACAGATTGCTCCAAATGGCAAACTACAAAGCCCAATAGAAATTGCTGCAACTGAGCAGTTTGATCTCCTCGGTGGAACTATCAATCGTCTCCTTGCCGATGACACGCTACCAAAAGCCATGGCCGCAAGATTTGAAAAAGATAAATTGTTCGACATAAATTCTTACGTCGATAATAACGGTCAGAAGTTCAAGTCGTGGAAGGAGTTTTTTGGTCCACGGGATGGTTTTACCAACCTCTTTAATTGGGATTTTAATAATCTCAAGGCGTCTGGTAGTGTCGGTGGCCTTGTTATTACTGGGCACGGTAGCCGCGCCCCCGTTGCCCCTCTATTCCAAAAGGAGAATATCGTGTTGGTGACGGATGGTATCTGTGCCTCTACCTGTGCAATTCTGGCTGACTTGATGCGACGCCATGGGATCAAAAGCATTGCTGTGGGAGGGCGACCCAAACGTGGCCCCATGCAAGCCGTTGGTGGTGTCAAAGGCGAGCAGGTCATCAGCTTCGGTAACCTCTTTTTCAAAGCTAAGCAGGTGTATGACAACTTCTTGACCCCAGAAGAGAAGAAACAGCATGAGAATTCCCGACTAGCCATGATGGCCACTAAGGGAAACGCTGTGCTGAACCGACTCCCTAATTTTGGAGACGATTCCATTATTAACTATCGTAACAAAGTATACGCTGAAGACCAAAGCCGCACGCCGCGTCAGTTCGTGAACGAGCCGGCTGACTGCAAAATATGGCGGACAAAGGACGCACTTTTTGATAAGAACAAGTGGTGGACTACCATAGCAGACTCCTGGTGGGGCAATAAGGATATCTGCATCGAAGGCAGTCGCCCATCCAGTGGGTGAATACATTCTCGCTAGGCGGATGTGAAGAATTTGCTGCTCCTCATGTAAGATATTTGCTTTCTGGATGGTGTTCTCGGCACCATGTTCATCTCTTGAGCGTTTTATTTCTTTCTTATTTCTTTCTAGGTCAGATGCCCTATTTAACATAGAGATTATATTCAGAAAATATACAGATTTTCTTGATAGATGTGGGAATTCTCTGTAAGGAATTTGTCACCAGCAATTTCAGAGGCCATTCTCAGGGTCCTGAGACATAAAGCACTACTCCATACTCGTCTGTCGTTCACCGGCTGATAGTTCAAGTGAGGGAGGGACTCGCCAAGAAGTCCTTTCCTGAGAGTGCTCGTTGACATCTTGTGAACTTAGCGCTATTTCTGTTGATGTGCCAGATTGTTGAAGTCTTGAAGGCCAGACAATTCAGATAGGCTATTAGGTTGGTACCCCAGAGCTGCCAGGCTAGCCTTTCCTTTCCACTGTGATCATAACTGCTGCTGTTGCTTCGGAGACATGGGGGATAGTTGGATACTGTTACAAAGTGCTTAAGGATGATAGACAAGATGAGAAGGAGATTAAAATTATCCTTTTTGTTCTATTTTCATTTTTATCGGGGAGGAGACGAGGGCATACATAATTAACTACATATTCTTGATGCATATGTCAAATTAACATTAGCGCTCCAAAACGCAAATGACTTTTAGGCCTAGGGCTAGGGCATGCATCCCGGCGGAGACCCCTATGCCCAGGCCTCAGCACGCCTAAACTGCGGGCGGGCCAACAGGGAAGATCTCTGTTGGGAAATCACCGGAACCGGATAAACAATACCTCCTACTCACATTAGCTGGAAGGTTTTATTAGTATTTGTATGTGCTCTGTCCGGAGCACAGAGTAATGACTTCTTCTTAAACAGGCCCGGCCCGGCCGCCTGCAACACGAAGATCAGCAAACTGCGACTGGTTGTGCTTAGTTGGCCCTGCCTGAGCTCCTCTTTTTGCCTCATATTCCCACCCCTGGACCATCTGGAAGTGCTTTCGCCGCCGATCGCTTGACATGTCTGGATGCGACGGTGGAGAAGTCCACAGTGGACTTGCGACAAGCTTGGAGTTAGAGTCCGAAGAACAGTTGATACGATGGAGTTCCTGCCAGGATGGCTAACCAACCATTAAGCGTGGGCCTCGAAACCTATCGTGTGCTCAATGACGCTGGTCTCGGCGTCGGGACGCGAATGCCGTGCGATGCCGTGACAAGCCTGCTTCATGATTGGGACTGGAGTTTCGGCCCAGCTGAACTTCCTGGCGAATTTCAGAGGAGCTACCTGTAAGGCGCAGTGTTCGGCAGGCAATGCACATAGTAGGCTAGCCGAATGTTAAGCTTTGGCCGCTGGGCTGCTACTCCCCAGCGGCCATGTACTGCACAACTCGAGAGCAAGCAGATGCAAATTCCTCTCGTTGAATAGGCGGAGGTTGTGCAATTGAACGGCCTGGAACGAACTTCCTGGGACTCTGGCCGTGTCTGAGAACCTGCATTTAAAGCAGCACTGACAGTGATATAGTTAGTGACCCCTCATCTGGATGAAATAGTATCGGGCCGTGTCCTTTGGCCCTCAGTGGAGTTTAGAAAGGAGGAACTGAAGAGTAGACTTGCCCGCTCGAGGTATGTTAAACAAACCACCGTCTTCCTTACCATCAGCTATCACCGATTCTGGTTCGTGGCAGTCTGTGTCTAACAATTGAACCGCAATCTAGGTCAACTTGGCATCGAGCGTGCAACACGACCACCATTCCATCTCAAACTTCCACAACCGTGCTCGCCAGCCCAATCACCGACCAGGACGCTGCTTCAAGCTCCTGGCTCGCCACCTCCCTTAAAATATGTCAACTCGCCCCTCCAGACAGGCTTCAAGACAGGCAAGCATGGATCCTCGAAACGAAATTACTGTCCAGAAAGACCATTTTATCGGCGTTGATGTGGGCACTGGAAGTGCGAGGGCCTGTATTATTGATGATAAGGGCGATATCGTTGGCTTAGCCTCGGAGAACATTGGCTTGTGGCAGCCACAACAGGGATACTATGTAGGTGCTCCCATAAGCAGCCTGGATTGTACTCAATCCGCCCTTTGCTTTTCCTGGCCATAACTCTACAACATGGACGTACTAACTTTCAACATTCAGGAGCAATCTACAACCGATATATGGCGGTGTATTTGCCTTTCTGTACAACGTGCAATCAGTCAACATAATGTAAATCCGTCATCTATCAAGGGAATTGGTTTTGATGCTACATGCTCCCTAGCTGTATTTGCTGAAGACAGTGACGAACCTGTATCTGTCACTGGACCAAGTTTTGACACTGATCGGAATATAATTCTCTGGCTCGATCACCGACCTGTGGAAGAAACGGAAAAGATCAATGCTACGGGTCATAATTTACTTCGTTATGTTGGGGGGAAAATGTCCATTGAAATGGAGATTCCAAAAGTTCTTTGGCTGAAGAATAATATGCCGAAGGAGCTCTTTGACAGGTGCAAGTTTTATGACTTAGCAGATGCCTTGACGCATTTAGCTACTGGAAATGAAAAAAGGAGTTTTTGCAGCGTCGTTTGCAAACAGGGATATGTCCCAGTGGGCGTTGATGGTAGCGTTAAAGGTTGGCAGCCAGACTTTTTGCGTAATATTGGATTAGAAGAACTTGCAGATGAGAATTTTAAAAGGATGGGCGGTGTCAATGGTCAAGTGAGTACTTTGTACCTGTTTCTTTAAAATCGACGAATTGGACCTGACGCCTGTATAGAATGGGGAATATTTAAGTGCTGGTGAACTTGTTGGTACTCTTTGTGAAAAAGCCGCTGGAGAACTTGGCCTTCCTGTTGGAATTGCGGTTGGAAGCGGTGTGATCGACGCATATGCAGGGTGGATTGGCACCGTTGGTGCTAAAGTGCAATTGAGTGACGAATTACTCAGCTCCGATACGGCGAAGAATGATAAATCGCAAGCGTTTACTAGACTGGCGGCTGTAGCGGGCACTTCTACCTGCCATCTTGCCATGTCGCCTGATCCTGTCTTCGTACCGGGAGTTTGGGGTCCATATCGCGATACAATTATTCCGGGCTACTGGATGGCTGAGGGCGGACAGTCAGCAACCGGCGAACTGCTTAAACACGTCATCGAAACGCACCCTGCCTTTAACCAGGCGCACTCAATCGCCGAGTCTTACAATACAAACATCTACGAGTACCTAAATGAGCACCTTAAAGAACTGGTTTCTGAGTTCAATGCACCCGCCATTTCTTACCTGGGCAAACATTTCTTTTTCTATGGTGACTTGTTCGGAAACCGTTCACCCATCGCAGATCCAAATATGTCTGGGTCTGTCATTGGGCTTTCGAGTGACAAATCTGTGAGCGGGCTCGCTCTCTACTATTACGCCACTCTCGAGTTCATCGCCTTGCAAACACGTCAGATTGTAGAGGCCATGAACAAAGCGGGCCACCACCTCACGTCCATATTCATGTCAGGCTCCCAGTGCCAGAATGATATCCTTATGTCTCTTATCGCGTCAGCATGTGACATGCCGGTTTTGATCCCTCGATACGTGCACGCCGCCGTATGCCATGGTGCAGCAATGCTAGGCGCCAAAGCTGCTAGTGCAGACCCGGAGGGAAAGACTGAAGACCTATGGGATATTATGGATCGGATGAGCAAACCAGGTAAAGCAGTTCATCCGACCAAGGATAAGTTTGAGAAGGCGCTTCTGGATATGAAGTACAACGTATTTCTTGAGCAGTGTCATCAGCAGCAGGAATATAGAAAGAATGTGGATGAGGTAATTCGAGGCTGGGGCTCGTAAGTTTCTAATCTTATCTCGCTCGCTGACGGCTATCTCCTATATGGTCAGAAAGAACATAGATGTGAAAGAGGCGTGCCATGTCACGAAATTCCAGAATAAACGTAGTATTAAATGACGCCACCTTATGCCTGAGAGAAAGTATGGATGTTCACATATATATTACAACGCCCAGCACAGTATATTCAGATCATCTCCTTCTAATACACCCCCACACTATTCAAACGATCATTTACACTCTCCCACCTATCTTGGAAGTCAGTAAGATACTTCCGTCTCCCAAAGCCAAGGTATCGAATCGGTCGACACCATTAGTGTCTAATGTATTGTATTTCGTTAAAAAGAAGCCCATCACCACAAATAAGTAGGTTAGTAGTAAAATAGAGCCCTTAAAATAGTTACTCTTGCCTTCTCCATAAACGTAGGAAAGCAAGAAAACGCAAAGGATTGTAGTGATCATATCCCATTGAGGGAAGATTAGGCTGTTTTGGTGGTATATAGTGTTAGACAAGTTAATTACTTGAGTGGATAAATAATGGAGGACATACTTAAAGCTATGGCTAAGAAGGTCAGCTGGGTCAACGTAGAGTTGACTATGTATCGCACTGAATAAAACAACGGCCGGTATCTGCAGAAGGCAGACCTGAAGAGCGTACGCAGAGCCTATTTCCATAGACAAAGCAATATTGCCATTCATAGCAAAGGATATAGCATTCTAAATAGCATGTTAGATAAATTCTTAGTAGAGAAGACCTGTCAGTGTTGAGAAGAACGTGGACTTACCAGGAATTCGGTCGTATTAGGGACAAGAGCAAAAAGGGTAATTCCCAAGAATTTTTCGTCAATATCGACGCTTTCCAGAACCACATCCACGGTATTCACCAGAATTTCTGCAATAATAGCATACAGGATAGTGGCACCGAGAAGAATTACTGTACTTTTCAGTTTACTCCAGTTTGGCGCGTCATGTCCACCTGGTTGGGCATGAGATTCAGTAAACACGGCACCCTCATTGGCCTCTTCAGTGACGCCTCCCGGTGTTCCAATAGTTGATGTTTTCCCATGCGTACCGACCATATGGGCAGTAACAGACGGTTTTCTTGGCTGGCGAGCTGCATCACGAGCAGCCACGGTGGCGGCTGTGGCGGCCACTTCAGTCACCTGGCGGACAAACATTTCGTTCTCCTCCTCAGATAGGCCTGGTAATCTCAAGTTCAACGCTTGGGTCTGGCTTTTTGGTGGGACAACATGTGGAGTAAGAGAGGGCTCCTCTGCAGGGGCTTTTTGCTTGGATTGTTCCGAGAGGTCATCGTTGACCATAGAAGATAGACCCACTTGTTTCAAAGATTGCCCCAGAATGCGGGCATATTGCTGGGACTCTCGTATAGATCCTTTGGCGTGGCAGGCTTGCGTCAGTTGACGTCCATTGATAGAATGATTCTTCTGTGCTTGGAGCGTTGATGTTAGATCCGAATGCTGAAGCTGAGGTGGATGCTTCTTCTCGTCTAGTTCAGTGGACCAGATAATGGCGGCATGTGTACGCAAAGTGAACCAGAGTCCAATCACATAACAGAGAAATAATAAGGATGCCGCAAACCAAGAATATGGCTGTACTGCCTTTACAAAGAACTTGTTCTTCAAAGATGGTGTATCGGAGAAATAGCATCGACGGCAATCTTTGCCATTGGGCAAAGCTTTCGATGAACACGGATGACAGTACAGCTCATGCTGAGGAATTTTAGTCTCGTCGCATCACTAAATGGAATGTGGAAACTTACACTGCCGTATACCTGGTAAAACAGCGTTGGCCCAAATGCAGCAACAGTGGCAAATAAAAGCATAGTTGAAGTAACTCCAGCGGATTTGACATTGAATCGTTGAGTCTTCCTTTTAATGGCTCCAAAACACATGGACAGTCCAGGGAGAAAGAGTATACCAGCAAAGATGCTGCCAATGATACTACCCTCCACAAGTCGAGCTTTACCTTCGGTTAGAGCAACGCAATAGAGGTATACCTCAACTACTGTGGAGAAAAAGGCGTTGATAGCAGCACCTAGGCCCATGGATGATTGAGCCGAGATGGATGCCACTGCCTGTCCAATAAAGTAGGCAAGTGGGATAATCGAAATAAGAGCAAGAGCAAATATTAGACCATTGTTTGCTATCCAAGAGTCAAGTTGTAACGTTCGGTGCAATACCCAGTAATCCAGGATAGTAAAGGCAACGACCCCGAGAAGATTGATAAAGAAGATGTTTGTCCCATCAACTGTGTATTTCCAGTACTTGAGACCAGCGGCGCGATATGTGCAAAGTAGGATCGACGAAGGTTTGCAACTAGGTCCTCTGGCATGTGAGGTGTCAAGATGGAAAGATAGGGCGAGGGGGTGTCGGCGGAGATGATGCAGCAGGATAACAACCACACGGCCCATTGGTATCCAGAAGACCAGCATCCAGCAAATAAATGATGCGAGAAGCATCAAAGGGCCGACGAAGAAATAGAAGAGACAGTAAAACATGACTCGTCCAATCGTCCACTCTCCTCGGCCGAAGAACCGTCTTTTGTTCCTAGGTATAGGGCTGTCCGATCTATGAGCCCTACCAGCACGGCCTAGTAAGCTTTCGTATTCACCAGCTGAGTCCAGGCTATTTCTCCTACGACCGACCAAGGAACGGGGGCCAAAGAAGAGTCGTCCGTGTTCCAAGTCTCCGCTCTGCCATTGTTCATATTCACTGATGCTTCGTCCTTCACCTTCATCCTCCTCAGCGTAGTTTTCATCAGATTGAAGACGAACAAAAGAGCCAAAAGGGTATAGAAGATAGCCGGCAAGACCGAAAAATACTTTGCCGTAGGCGACCGCATCGGGGAGGAATCCAACGAAAAAGCAGGCACATGCTCCTAATAAAGCAGCCAAAGCCAGCCACCATCCAAAGAATAAGGTCCATAGAAAGTTGACTACAAAAAGGAACTTGTCGACCCTCTCTCCGGGCACGGAGTGAATATCCCCCTCTGCTGTCTTTTCGACGGAGCGAAGTTTCTTATATAAAGCAGGCTTCCAGATTCTAATACCGAAGGGATGAGTTTGATTAATCGCCTGCTGGCGATCCTTGAGAGTAAAACTTTCCGCATCGCTAGTATTTTCTTCCTCATCATCATTAACATCATCCACGACGTCACTATCATGGGGCTCTGCTTCGTCAAGTCCATGGGGTTCACCCGGAGGATCTTCATCAGCAGAGTCCACACGTTGCAAGGTAGGCGGTTGTGCATTAAACCTTCTTCGTAACGTCCCATGCGACCTGGCACCAGATCGTGTGGCTGAGGCAACATGTTTCAGCGCATTGTCTTCTTCATACTCGGAAACATCATCGTCCACAGAGAATTCTTGTCCACGATAAGGCTTAGATGAAACACGTCGTACCGTTGGGGGCTTTTTGGGAGTCCTTTCAGGGATCTGATAGCTAGGGGCAGGACTCCGGGGGAGGTCGTGGAAGCTCGAAGACGCGTGCAAGCTTTGTCGTTCCGACGAGCTCTCTATTCGTGATGGGAGCTCGCTTGACTCGATGGTACCTGCATGCAATTTATTAGTTAAGACATGTTAAGTATCATATAAGCATGTGTATATAACCCCCACCATATGTAGTTGCAGGGAGGGATGCTGAAACCGGTTCATTGGATGAACCACTTTGATCTCCGCTTCCAGTTCTAGTAATAGACATGTATTGCTTTGCGGGGGAGGTAGGTGAGCTTCCATACGACCCAGACTCGGGTGCACGGTCGCCATCGTGGGAGGTCATTGTCCTGGGGGCGCTCACCCCGAGTTGTTTTAACCGGGATGAGGAACAGTGGTTATCTCGGTCCGTGGGCTGCAGGACGAAACGCTTAATCCGTACGGAACCTTAGAGCTATGCATATCAGGACTAATAACAGTGGCACAGAGCCAAATTCCCGGAAATTGAATTTCAAACGCTTATTTTTGGAAGCTGATAGTGGTCCGTATGTCAACTTCTCCCAACCAGGTGTACTCGCTGTTCATCACACTTCGTAACGGCGGAAGGTGCGTCGCCGTGGTTAACAGGCAGCAGGAGAAAAACAGAGAGGAGGGAAGAAAATAGGCGGCAATTAAAGCCTTGCGTTATGGCCGCCGTGAAGAATAATGTCGCCTGACCTGGCTGGAGGTCATGGCCAACTCTTCAGCCATCGACAAACGCGACAAACACGGCGGGAGCTCCATGCTATCCTTGGCACGCTAATCCACATACAGCATAACGCCATTATATGCCAAGACACTTTGTCAATGCCAAGGATCAGATGACTAATCACGATGAAGCTTCCAGCGACGACGGACTGAGAGCAGCGAGCAGAACGCCAGCGCGCTCTGTTTAAGCTCTCAGCTTTGCATGCCTATCGAAGCTCTACGCAACCTGCACAATAGTTTTCAAGATTGTGAAATCATTTCTATTTGTCGTATTTTTTAGCATTTTGATCGATACCCATTCCACACCCGTGCATCAACGTCAAGATGGCGCTTGATAATTACTTTCGCAACAAGATAGAGAGCATGAAGCTCGAGATAATCAAGGGACAAGCTGTGTTGAGACGACTGGAGGCACAAAGAAATGATTACAATTCGAGAGTACGGCTGCTACGTGAGGAATTGGGCCTATTGCAGCAGCCTGGCTCTTATGTCGGCGAAGTCGTGAAAGTAATGTCGACAAAAAAAGTGCTTGTTAAAGTTCATCCAGAGGGGAAATATGGTAAACTTGACTACTCCTTGATTATCAAGCTACGTATAACTAACATTATACCTCTATAGTCGTTGATGTTGCCGATGGCGTCGATATCGCAAAACTAACGGTTGGTAAACGCGTATCCTTGATGTCGGACTCATATAAACTGGAGAAAATGCTGCCTTCGTCGGTCGATCCTCTCGTATCTCTTATGATGGTGGAGAAAGTACCGGATAGTACGTACGACATGATTGGTGGTCTCGATCAGCAGATCAAGGAAATCAAAGAGGTGATCGAACTTGGGTTGAAACACCCCGAGCTCTTTGAATCTCTGGGCATCGCCCAACCGAAAGGTGTTCTGCTATATGGCCCTCCAGGAACAGGAAAGACGTTATTGGCTCGAGCTGTTGCCCATCACACAGACTGCAAATTCATTCGCGTCAGTGGATCGGAGCTAGTGCAAAAGTATATTGGTGAAGGCAGTAGGATGGTTCGAGAATTGTTCGTTATGGCGCGTGAACATGCGCCAAGCATTATTTTTATGGACGAAATTGACAGTATTGGATCCAGCCGCGTGGAGGGAAGCAGTGGTGGTGATTCTGAAGTACAGCGAACAATGTTGGAACTTCTTAATCAACTGGATGGTTTTGAGCCAACAAAAAATATCAAAGTCATCATGGCTACGAATCGTCTCGATATTCTCGACCCTGCCCTCCTTCGACCTGGCCGTATCGACAGAAAGATTGAGTTCCCTCCCCCAAGGTTCGTTTATTTGTCATCGATCGCCTTATCTCACATTTATTAACCACTTCTGTGTTTTTTGTAGTGTTGAAGCGCGGGCAGATATTCTTCGCATTCACTCTCGATCGATGAACTTGACCCGTGGAATAAATTTGACGAAGATAGCAGAGAAAATGAACGGATGCTCAGGTGCGGAACTCAAAGGCGTTTGCACTGAAGCAGGCATGTATGCCTTGCGAGAGCGGCGTGTCCATGTTACACAGGAGGACTTCGACCTTGCAACAGCTAAGATCCTGAACAAGCACGATGACAAAGAGGTCAGTCTTGGGAAGCTCTGGAAGTAAATGGTTTGAGTGGTATCGCACGCGGGGAGCTGTTTTTGGAATTGTTATCAAAGCCACTCGCGCTACTGCTATTTTGATATCAACTAAGAGGCGTCAAACTATAATGCTCTTACTGCAACGAAGGTCGGGGTGAACTAGGATGCATGTTCTTCACCTCACGCTACGAATCTGCGGGGTAGACTTTTCACTGTACATTACAGCATCGTACACATGGCGCTTCTAGAGTTCAGGAAAATATAATGGACAGCATCAAGCGATTTAGGTTCTCACTGGTTATAAGCGGGTTTGCTACTCCGTTTCCTTGTAGGCGGGTTATGCCAGTTTTATGTATGGAGGATAACATTTTGGACTGAGGTGTGGGTATCAGTTCACACCTGTTGAGACCAACGCTTTCATCAGCTGGGGGGACGATTGGGAGGGTACATCAAATCATCAACGGCGTTAGGCATGTGGCCGAGTTCGCTCCGATGGCCATGTAGCAATCCGAGGTGGGAACAGGGAGACGTCTTGTCCATGTCGACGATGCAAGCAGGAGGGAAGTATCCATAATTACTCGTAATTCGTTCCAAACCCCATCGGTTGATTATCATTCCCGACCTGCCGTCTCGTCCCTCGAAAAGGAGGGGAAATGGATCGAGACCCAACCTCGACAAAGGCCAACGGGAAGCCAGCTGGAGACCTCATGTGCGATGAACACATTAGTCTAAAGCTCCCAATGGGGGCAGAGTTCTTTTTAGAAATAATAGCTCAAGGCCCGAAGTTCCGCTGTACTTGCAGAGTACAGCCAGCTTCATTGGTCGCTGCAAAAAATGGCTTGGAGAACAAGAGCAATACTTAACTATGAATGCGGTTTTTATACTTTGAGGTAACTTTGTAAAGGCTGAGCTCTAACTTATGCATTTCTCATCTCATAGGGAGATATACATTCCTTGATGCCAGCAAGACCGTATAGGTCGCCCGTATTCCTGTAGACATCGTGTAATATCAAAACATGAACGATTCTGAAGTTGGGTTATCAGTACGGAGTATCAAAGTCAACCTCCTGTTACTCCATACTCCATACTCATATTCCAGGGAATTCTAGAGTGCCAACGCAACCTGGAGTAGCCTGGGCGCCATGGACAGGCAGTTGGCCAGAAGCAACTGATAATCTGTTTATCATTGGCAATACGGAGTAGACAAGCCAGGATTTACAGAATATGACTCGCAGAATCCCACCCAGTAGTTATTTATGAGCCGGATTCGCACACATAAACATCTCCAACACCACCATCCTAGGCAAAAGTGCTCAAGCCTTACGACGCCCAAGCTTTGGACCGCCAAATCGGCCAAGTCATACGCTGGCGAAAGCTCGTTTACCCCGTCGTAATACTGCATAGTACTTTCGAAGTCCCACAGCTTCCCCTGACATGATCTGAAAATCCCCTTTACGTCCTGCTACAGTACTCCGTACTCCATACAGGTAGTTAGGCTTGCAAGCAACTCCACAGCAGGTGATGTGATCACGATCAGCGGATGATGTGCTCTGTAATTGCTCGCCGGCTGTCTGGGGATAGATGGGTGGTTTCATTGCGTGAGTCGGCGGCCATAACGCCGCGCCAACCCTCAACCAGCATGCAAAGGAGTGGAACAGCTGCAGTGCTGCGGGTATCCTGCCAGGTTCATTTGGCTCGGCATGTCTTATTAGGCTGCGGGAGACGGAGCCCGCCGAGAGCAGCTAAACAAGCCGTCGCAATTCCTTTCCGCCGTAATACCCAAAAGAAAAAAAGGAAGCCAACCTGCGTTTCGCCTCTCCGTTGACTAGTGACCTTGCTGGTGCAGCGCGCGGGCTTGAACCTAATGGGCCTGATAATGCACTCCCGCAGGCGGGCTGCAGGCCTGGGCGGCTCGCCTCATGTTTAGAATTCGGAGAGCTGCGTCTGAAACCTTTCCCCCAGTAGTTAGCTAGCTAGCTCGCCAGTTAGCCTGGCGACATGTCCGGGCCCCCAGCCGGCACCCCTAGTTGACTGACTAGCTGGAGCTCCCTTGGTGTGAGATCCCACGTTGCTTCTTCTGCGTGTTCCCACCTGATCCCTGGCGCCGACAGTGCTTCCTTTTGGCCTCACCGCAATGCCGCGTCCAATCGCGATGGCGCTACCCAGAGGGGCCTCCGTTCTCCCCCCAAAAAAAGGCTGAGATATAACCACCACCCGCGTTCATAAAATACGAAGCAGATCGCTTGACACGTTGGTATTACCCTTATCATCGGCCCAAGCTTTATTTTTCTTTTTCTCCCGGAGCCAGGTTGCTTTGTCCCCAGATCTCCCTCGTTTAATATCTCGCCGCCACCTGACTCCTCGCCGGAATCCTCTTTCTCCGTCGTCACTTTCCTTCATGCCGGCGATTCTCCTCGATTTTCCCTCTTGATAAACCCCTTCTGGCTGCCTCTCTTCGCCGACGACACCGGTCTTTCGCATTGCTGGCCTGGCGCCAAATCCAACGACGTCAACATCGAATCCCAAAACTTGCTTTATTTCCACGTGACGGAGTCGACTTCCGCTGACCAGACAGTCGCAGTCGACTGCAATATCAACGCCTCTCGCTTTTCTAGCCGCTTTCCTGTCCTGCTTCCTTGCTTAAGGGTGTGATATGGCACAGGGGGAGCTATGGGCTACTCTACTGACGGCTATTAACCCCATCAATGCCAGCGCCATGCCGGTCGCGCTGCAGTCGACCATCGACCTGCTCGAGACCGAACTGGCAAAGGCAAGGGCTGCACTACAACAAATCCAGGCTGCACCCCAAGCTATCGTTGCTGAGGATGTCACCACCGGTGCCATGGAAGCTTACAAGATCCACTTGGTAGGATCCGCCTCGTCGCGTACACAGAGCAGCCATACCTTCCTGCCTCTGATAGACGAGTCTTTTGTGCGCTATAGCACCACGGCCGGCCCCAAGCCGTCACGGCAACGCACCACCTTGTCAGACCTCCTGCTGAACTCCCTCGTGATTGAGCATCTGGCGCCATACATGTCCGTCGCCTCGCTACTTTCCCTGGCATCGACCAATAAGACAATGAGGTCTCTTATCATGGACACACCATATGTGTTCCGCCATTTGGACCTGGTACCGTGTCGCGGCGCGCAAGTTTCGCCCAGCCGCGCAGCAAACCACCGGGCTGGCGACGCCTGGACAAATGGCGAGACAAACGACCCTATGACCGAAGACGAATTTTACTCGCAGGCGCTCAGGGGCATCTTCGACGATCTGGGACGACGATCCGTGCTGCAAGATGTGCGCACCCTGGTGCTGGACGGCCTCTCGGTGCCCGCGGATCTAGTAGCGGAGATTCTGCTGAACGAACGCTTCAACGTGACCATCTTGTCGATCCGCGGCTGTCTGCACCTCAACGAACGCAAGCTGATGCAGGCGCTGCAATTCGCGGTACGCCCGGGGCGCGCCAAGGGAATGCCAAGGGTGAAGGGCGTCTACCACTTCAGCGCCAAGGACTCCGACGCCCAGCCCCGGCCCGACCAGCCTCCGATCAGCCCGCGCGGCCAATATGACGACCTGCAGCGCCGGCACGAATGGTACCGCGCATCCGGCCAGGTGCTCCCAGGCCCCGTCTGCAGCGAGTGGGCGCAGACGCTCCAGCTGTGCGAGAGGATCATCTCGTTCGACGCTGTGCTCTGCCGCGGCCCCAGGCACCATCCGGAGTCGTATATGGGCGACCACCCCAAGCAGATAGGCTCCTACCTGCCACCTGCAATTGCCACTGTCGCACTGGGCCCAAGAGGCTGCGAGGGCTGCGGTACGACGCCCGAAGGCCCTGCCGTCTGGGGCTACTCGCCCGACGAATGCTTCCCACTACTGTCGCCTCCCCCGTTACACTCTTCCCGCGTCTCTGTCGCCAAGAATCCCGCGGTGCACAAGAACGAGTCGCCGACGCTGATCATGCAATGCGAAGACTGCATCCGGAACCGCTGCTGCCGTCGATGTCGTCGGTGGTGGTGCTCCGATTGTTTGCAGGACCCCGAAATGATCAGGGAACCCGACACCGCCTACCAACCACCGGGCATGTTTGCTGGCATGGGCCATGTGAAGGGACACCAATTAAAGGTATTTAACGGTCTTTGCATTATATGTCGGAACTGCCTTGTCGACCCGTGACCGATATTTGGAAGATCTGTCCTGTTTTCCTTTCCTCCCAGGATCCTTCCACGTAAGTGGAGATGAAGAGTATGCCTCGCTGCCCTTTGCTGAGTGCTACTTCTACATTTCTCATGTCACGCTGCCCTTGCTGTATTACCTTGACCGTGGCAGATTAAACACCTTCATCTACCTCAATGTATCAAAAGGAACAACTTTAGCTAACAACCTGTCTAGAATCCCAGACAATGTGTCGCCCGAGACTGCTGGGAGTGTGGACCCACGGTAAGCTATTTGGAATTTATAATAACATCAACTCCATGTTGCTAACACAGATTCTTCCCAGTGCACCCGCTGCATGCTTGAGATCATCCGCACCTGCGATAGCTGCCAAGGGGAATTCTGCTTGGACCACAACGAAGGTTGTTCCCAGACAAAGGTAAATAAAATCCAGATACTCCGTACTCCAGCCCCGTCCAACCCTCAGCTCTGCCGAGGGATCAACATGCAATACTGACATGGGTATCGCAGTGCGATTGGTGTAATACCACGCCAAGACGCGCCGGAATGAGCCGATCATAACGCGCCGGCGCCATCTATCTCCGAGAACTCCTTCTAGTCGGTTTCTCCTGCGACGGCTATTCGTTACTGCATGTTACACGGCGTCTGCTTTGTACGGCCCAGTCGAAATTCTTATCTGGACGCCATACAGAGCAGAACACTCGCCCTAGAATCTCGGTAGGGCGAGATCCACTGTCAGTTCTAGGCTCCTCTGGGGAAAAAGAATTATAGCGCTTTACACTAGGACTTCAAGCACTTTCTCTATCCGCTCACCGTGTCAGTTCTTCTCACCTCTACTCCGTACGGAGTATTCGTACCGAGTATCATTTTCCTTTTCTCTTTTCCGGCTTTTGACTCCACTCCACTTCCGGCTTATTATGACGATATCCTTTTCTCTACTCTGGCAAGCATTACATTAAACTAATATCTTAATTAACGACTCTCATATGTCTTATTGCGCGCATGGGATCTTTATTCGGGGATTCGGGAGTTAAATATTTTCCACTTTTACGTTAGGCGGAGAGCGATACAGCATGCGATATTCTGGCGGTGTCTTTTGGGGCAGGCGATTCCTAGCCGCTTTCCTGTTATGGCTCTTGGGGTCTGCTTTTATTTATATTTGGCGAATATGGTTAAAGGTACTCTACTGCGGAATGGCATTGGTATCTACTTCGCTCAGTCAAACGAATCAATAAAAAAAAAAAAACAAATAGATAACTGGCTTATCGTTGTTTGTTTTTTGCTTCTACTCTGCTGTATGAGTTTCTTAGATAGCAGGCTTCCAATACTTATGCCTGTTCAAATGAAAAAGCTCAACATTTCACCAGGCTTAGGGTTTTGTGTTCCTGGTTCTATTGCCTGTTTTCGCGTGACTCCCTACGCTAGATTCATCTAGAGCGTGCTCGACATAGCTACCCACGATTACGTCATCCCATTGCTTCTGAGTGACAAATCCATCAAGAGCACCGAGTACTCCGCAGCTCAAATAAATTCTATTTTCTTGAAGCTCAAGACAGATAGCGATGTGTGAGTGCTAACCTTTTGAATACCTACTGCTGTTTATTTCTGGGAAGCGCATTTCTGCGGATATCAACTCATGGAAAACCCTCTGAAATGGTCGTCCACATACACCGTCACGCCGCCAAACCGCACATCCAAGAAGCTCTACGGTGATAAGATCTGCCTCCCACAGTCAGCACTTGAAGGGATTCTGAATGCCTTCTCACCATCAGCTGATACCCTAGGCTATACCGCTTCTTTCTCTGGAAACCGCAACCGCAACCGCTACCCTCCCGTCACAGCCCTCTCCGCATTGGACGATGAAGGTCGAGACCGACGGCGAGAGCTCCCATATCCTCTTACCTTCCGCATTATCAACCGCAAATCGGGACGAATCGTTCACGCCGGAATACTCGAGTTTTCAGCTGAAGAGAATGAGGTCTCGTTAAGCCCGCTTTTGCTGCAGAGCCTCGGAATACAAGATTCTGACTTTGAAAATCGGGAAGAGGTTTCGTTTGAAAGTGGGACAGATCACAGCCACACAACACTGATTGTTCACGCTGTTGAGATTCCAAAAGGGACGTATGTTCGGCTGCGGCCGCTAGAACCTGGATATGACACCGAGGATTGGAAGGCTCTGCTGGAACAATATCTGCGGACGAATTTTACAACCCTAACTGTTGGGGAAACATTTCCAGTACGCGGAGCCCCAGATGAGGTCTTCCAATTTCTGGTTGATAAAGTGGAACCGGAAGGTGACGCTATTTGTATTGTGGATACAGATCTGGAAGTCGACATTGAACCGTTAGATGAGGAACAAGCCCGAGAGTCGGATAGAAGACGCAAGGAAAAACTGAACAAAAAAGCTCTTGCTAAAGGTGGTGAGCTGCGATCTGGAAAGCAGGTTTCCGAAGAGATCCCCGTGGGGCAATACGTCGACTACGAACTACGGGACTGGAACCGCTCAGAAGTCCTAGAGATAGAACTGAATGCAGAAGATACTGCGGACATTGATGTATTTGCTAGTCCATTTTCGGCCAGGCAGAGAAATCGGCCTCGTCTAAGTGAGCATGTTTTCAGTGACTGCTCCAGCGAATTTCCTAAAATCATTCGGGTTCAGCCCACCAACGTCGAGCTCCAGGACGTTGAAGCGATATATATATCAATACATGCCCGTCCATCGGAAGGAGGAGATACCAATGAAGGCTTCACCTGGCCCTTTTCGCTCCGTGCTAGCACACCAGCAAAGAATGACGTACATGGGCAATCTAATGGTCTTGTATCTTCGCAAAATGCTGATGAAGAGCAATGCAGTAATTGCCATCAATGGATCCCAAAAAGAACACTAGTATTACATGAGAATTTCTGCCTTCGAAATAACATCTCTTGTCCGAAATGTGAAAAGGTTTTCCAAAAGCGTTCCTCAGAATGGCAGAATCATTGGCACTGCCCGCACGACGAAATGCATGGCAATGATTCTTATAGTAAATCGAAGCATGATAGCATATTCCACACGGAGCAGACTTGCAAAAGCTGTCTTTACCAGGCTCGAAATATACCTGATCTCGCTCAACACCGTACCACCGTTTGCCCAGAGAAACTCATTCTTTGCCAGTTCTGCCATCTAATTCTTCCCCAAAAGGGCGATTCTGACCCTGATGTCCTTGACCCAGAAGTTCTTCTATCAGGTCTCACACCCCACGAATTCGTCGACGGCACGCGCACTACCGAATGCCATCTGTGCAGCCGCATAATTCGTCTTCGCGACATGACCACCCACCTCCGTCACCATGACCTTGACCGCCTCTCCCGTCCGCCTCCTCAAATATGCAACAATCCCAACTGCTGCACCCCTCTGGAAGACCCGACTCGAGGTGGCAGAGCGACAAGCAATGGTCTGGGCCTATGCAGTGTTTGCTTCGGCCCTTTGTATGTCGATGTTTATGATCCAGAGGGCAAGGCTTTGCGGCGTCGCATCGAGCGCCGATACTTGTCCCAGATGCTGACTGGCTGTGGGAATTCCTGGTGTCGTAACGAATATTGCAAGACTGGCCGAACGACGTTGGGTATTGGGTCTGTTTCCTCAAAGGATGCTTTGACGCTTGCGAGACCCCTTGTCAGTGCTGTTGCCATTTCGTGCTCGGCGCAGCAAGTTGAGAATACAGCACCGTTGTATTTTTGCACGGATGAAAATAATCAAACGAGGAGGAAACTGGCAGAGCTGCTTGCAGCGGAGGCGGGTTATGAATTGGGTTGGTGCATTGCGGCGGTTCAAGATGGTGCTGGGGATATGGATAAGGCGAAGGACTGGTTGAAAAATTGGGCGCCAAAGAAGGGTGAGAAATTTGGGGATACAAAATAATTTAGCGATTTGGGGTGCATATCATGAAGGGTGTTTGGCATTTATTTTAGCATATCATCTGGTGGTTCAGACATGATGGAGTGTAGATTAATCTAGATTTTTGAAGGTAAAAAGATCTATGATTCTGAGTATAGATTAAACCGCTCCATTTTTTTGGTTCTTATTATAGAGTACAACTTGAATATATCATCAGTAACCAACCCAATAAACATTGCCTGGATATACATGCAGTCAGGTAAACAAGAAAAGATATGTGTTTGTACTCTGACCCCTGTTGACCTCCCAATATTTGCGCGAAGTTCCCATTCCCTTGTTGCCCATGACCAATATGTTGCCAGTCATAAATAGTCAGACCTCTGTCGTGATATATGGCGGGCGTTGTCTGCCAAAGTTAAGATAGAATAACATTGCTCTATAGCACGATTCTTATGTCGAGGGTAGATTAACCGTCTCCATTAACCATACCCTCCGCTTTGAAGTCGCATAGCCGAGAAAAATCTATGTCACGAATTAAACCCAACTTTCTCACGTCGCAGTCGTTTTGGCGGCCAAAGTGCCGCTTCCTCTCGAGGAAAAGATGCCCATGATTCCAAATACAACGTAAAACAGGGCCAAGGGGTAAGCAACGAGCGCTCTCATGCCTCTCATTCTCGCCACGGCGCAAAACATCCCTGAACTGCTGTACGTGCACCAGCCTACGGCGGCGGTGGTGAGGAGGTATCCGAACATCGTGTCCATGGGGAGAAGAATGCCGACCAAACTGGTGAGCACAAGTGGGAGGAAACAGTAGCCCAGTACGCTGGCTGAGCGAGGGAAGGTCAGTGTAGCGGAGAAGTGGCCTGCGTTGCTTGATTTATGGTGCGGGTGGTAGGAGCTAGGATCGCCGGACGAAACGTCGGCGGAGCTGGTGGAGGTGGTGTCGAGAGTGGGAGACATGAGGCTGAGGATGACGTGAAGAGCTACGGTGCCGAAGACAGCTACGCCGTAGATGTAGCCGTAGAATACTTTGCCGGAGAGAAGGAGGAATGTGCCGTAGAGGATAATGTACAAGAGGGCGCCGTACAGGTCGCTGTCGTCCATTAGGTGCTGGTCGATGCGGGCAAAGGGATTTAGAACGGAGAGCGTCTAGACAGCCAGATAACATGGTCAGTAAAGAGATCGAAATGAAGCCAAAGTAATGAGGCCAGCAGCTCATATGCCAGCGGCCTGCAGGAGATCCGCAAGAAACGCACCTTCATCCGTATATGCTCAAAATTCACCCCCAACTCTTCCAGCAGCGGCGGCTCGCCATCATAGCCCTCCGTGCCAAACGCCGCCAGCCACCCGGTCCTCAACCCGCCCTGCTCACCCATCCTCCCACTCACGCCGCCCGCCGCCGAACCACCGTACCCGCCGGAGCCACCGCCCGCACCGCCGGCGCCGACACCAAACGCTGCGCTGGAGCTGGACGGCATGCCATAGCTGCCGTAGACGGCCTGCGAGGGCGTCGTGTGCCCGGACACGGACGAGTATGAGGACGGGTAGAACTGGAGGTTTTGGGAGGATTGCTGGGGGGGCACGCCGTAGGGCGACTGCTGGGATTGCTGGGAGTAGAATTGGGCCATTGCGGCCGAATTTGAGGGGGCAACGCTCGCGAGATTTGAAGGGAAGGGAGAGAGGGTCGTTGTAGAGATTGGGGGATGATGGTCGTTTGGGTTGGTGATGTGGTGGTGGGTTGGGCGAGGGCGGTTTGAAGTGAAATGAAGCTGGAGATGTTGTCGTGAGTGGTGGTGATGATGTGTGCCACCGTGGAATCTTGCTAGGTGGCTGCAGAACAACCTCAAGCGGCTGCCTAGCCGGGCCAAACAGCGAAAACAGCTCCAGCTTTCTTGTGAGATTTACCTTGATCGGCTCTTTTCTGTAAAAGAGTAAATTTTTCTACTTTAACAAAGAATACTAATGCGAAGTACCTCCATGCTCAAGAAACTCCTTGTTTGTCTGTCCAAATATAAAAGAAAGTCGAAGTCTAGATATTCTACAAGAAGCTGATCCCAACGCCAAACTGCAACCCCTTGCGGCCCTCCTCGCCCTTCCGTAGCACAAGTGGCAACGAGAAGTTCAGCTCAAACCGCGCCACCGGATGCGCATACACCAGTCCGATACCAGCCGCCGTGCTAGGTAGCCCGTTCGCCAGCTCCGAGACCGTGTGCACGACGCTGTCGTTCGCCTGCGCCATGGTCTGGGGCGCATCGCCGTTGGGCATCTTCAATGGTAGCAGCCGTCCGGAGTTGATGAAGGCCTGCAGCCGCAGCGGCGTGTCGCGTCCGACGCGTGGAAGAGGGAAGAAGAGATTGGCGCTGCCGGCGGCGTAGACGTCGCCGCCCAGAGCGTCTCCGCCCTCATGGGGACCGAGGCCGGAGAGTTTGAATCCGCGTACGTCTGTAGGCCCGCCGAGCTGGAATCGATCGTTGATCCTAGGCCTTCGCGTCATGGAGGAATCAAATCCAAGTGGGTAGAGGAGGCCGGCACGGAAGCTTGATGTAAACGTAATGCCGGTGTCGCCTTTCGGTCCGGGAATCGGCAGCACTGCCTGGGTCTCAAATTCTGATTTCAAGAAGGAAACGTCGCTCTTCAGTGGGCCGTAGCCGGCGAGTTCGTTTATTGTTTTAACGTAGTGACCGCGAGAGGGCAGGATGGGGTTATCCCGTTGATCGTGGGTCCAGGTATGTGAGATACTCGTTTTCATACTATGACCCGCATCCGCACGAACAGCCGGGGAGACATTCATGCCGTTGGCGGCAGTCTGGCGCCAGAACCCGTTCAGCCCTACTTCATGACGGTTTCCGCGATCGTTTAACCAGTGCAACCTCGCCCAGGCTCCCCTAATGGTCTCTTCATAGCTCGCCCATGGCTTCAGGCTATCGCTTTTGACGCCGCCGAGCTCGAAGCGGAAATCAGGGTTGCCGAAGAGAGGAGTCTGGAAGACGCCTTGGTATGCAGACTGTGTTCGAGTACCTTTGGAGAAATTGACGTTGAATGATTCTGCGCCGCCGAAGATATTACGCCACTGGGCATTCGCGTAGGCAGAGCCCTCTCCGTTTCCTAGATCGGTGCCGGTTTTCAAGATGAATCGAGAGCGTTCTTTTACGGAGAGATAGACGTCTAGATCGGTGGGGGTGGTCGAGGGTTCGGTCTGCGAGGGTTTGTCTAGGTACACGGAGATCGGCTGCTCAAATATGTCTATTCTTTCAGTTATTTTGTGTCCAGTGTAAAAAGGGACAAGGAAGAAGTCTCAACATACCGAACCGGTGGAGTTTGTCTGTACACTTGCTGACCTCCTGCAGGACTTCGGCCAGGGTGTACGGACGGTCCATATTGGAGCTCAACAGCGGACTCAGCACAGTGTGCAGGAAGCTTCTTCGGGTGCGGGTGGCATTGAGCACCTGGATGGACGAGATGGTGCATGGCAGCGTGGTGTTATCATCAATCTACCTCAACGTCAGGACATCTTATTGCCTAGACCGTAGCACCGCAATTTCAAAGGAATCACCCACCAGCTCGCCCAGACGAGTCTGCGCCTTCTCGTAGATAGAATGGATGCGCTCATTCACAGCCTTCTGGCGCTCCTCCAGCACTTTCGGGTCCTCCCGCTGTTGCTGAAGGCGATCGAATATCTAAGTCATTTGGTGAGCAATTGAAGAAAAGAACCCGGGTTCAAGCAGCGTACGCTTTCATCGTCGGTAGGAGAAGCCATCGCAGCTACGTCAGAGGGTCAATCGCACGGCAACGGTGGTGCCGACGGCGGTTGTCGTCCGTCGCTGCGGTCGAGAAAGCTTGCGGCAAGAATTGGAGTGCCGTCACGTGCGCGCGGCCTGGAAAGCCTAGGAAAGCGATTTGGCGGATCCAAGTCGGGGGCAACGCCGCAAGTCCGACCAGCACCGCGCTTTTTGGCAGCCTGCTTGTTTCTGTGCTTCATCATTTCTGCCACTGGGTTTTTCAGCACTGTTACGTCGACGGCAGCACCTGCGTTGCAGAGTCACTCGCATCGCCACCTGACCGTTCTTGCACGATGGCCACCAAGGCTGCCACCAAACGGGTGAGTTGAGATCGCATGACATCCTGAGGACGACAATGACCCTAACATGTGTGGCGTCTAGTTAACCCGTGAATACCAAAATATCCAAAAGAACCCTCCTCCGTTCATCATTGCCCACCCGTCAGAGTCGAATATTCTAGAGTGAGTCACTTGGCATCTGTGATACATCGCCTGAAGAAGCTCTGCTAACGCAGCTACGACATTCTTAGATGGCACTACGTCCTCACGGGCCCTCCACAGACGCCATATGAGAATGGGCAGTACTGGGGCACGCTCATCTTCCCTCCGGACTACCCCTTTGCGCCGCCGGCGATCCGCATGCACACGCCCAGCGGACGCTTCCAGCCGTCGTCCCGGCTGTGTCTCAGCATCAGCGACTTCCACCCCAAGTCCTTCAACCCGGCGTGGGAGGTGTCGACGATCCTCATCGGGCTGATGTCGTTCATGACCAGCGAGGAGATGACGACGGGCAGCGTCAGCGCGTCGGACGCCGAGCGGCGGTTGCTGGCGGCGCGGTCGCGCTGGTGGAACTCGACGGGCGGCGGCTCGCACGGGCGAGCGGTGCCGGGCGTGACCACGACCATCAAGGGCATCGGCAATGTCAAGGCCGGCGACGGCGGGCGCAAGTTCCGCGCGGAGTGGCCGGAGCTCGACGACGAGAACTGGACGTGGATGCGCGACCACCGCATCGACGCGGTCACGGGCCAGGTGCAGCCCGACCCCAGCCCGGCGGCGGCGTCGTCCGCGTCACAGACGGCATCTGCCAGCTGCTCGCCCGAGACGGCGGCGCTGCGACGGCGGCCGGCAGGCAGCACGGTGGGACTGGGGGCGGTGGTCGAGGGTGGGCATGTTGTGGCGCGCGACGTCGGGCAGAGCTGGCTGCGGCGGCACAAGGTGTGGATCGGGGTGCTGATGGTGCTGGGCTACGCGCTGCTGACGCGGCTGTTCGATGATATCCGGGTGTGAGGGACATCTGTCTGTGGCTCACAGGGGCGGGCGTTTAAAATGACGGCCACTCCTGGGACTTGACGTCTTGGAGGGGGGGTTGTGGGGATGCCAGGAGTGTGTGTGTGTGTGTGTGTGTGTGTGTGTGTGTGTGTGTGTGTGTGTGTGTGTGTGTGTGTGCGACATACACGTACATACTGGGCGACGATGGGGCGGGGACTGGGATGGAATGCTTTGACTTCACAGCGGTCGGCGGGGGCTCCGGTGCATCTGGCGTTCGGGAATGCGACCGCATTGGCAGCGGGCTTTACTTTGAGATCAGGGGCGGGCGCGGACGAGGATCGCCACGGCGCAATGTCTGTACGAATAGTATAATTCAGCACGCTGTTCGTCGCCTGCTTGCTGGGTTGCTAGATAGATAGTTAGTGTTTACTATACGATACTATGTTGTTACTATTATGGAGCCATCCGGCGACGCAGCGACGACTAGTCGAAGCTTCGCGGTGACGAGCTGCAACGGTAGCCACCGGGCGGGCCGCCGCGCTTCGACGGGCACCCTGGTCCGGTGAGCTCCGCGTGGGATGTCGAGGGCGATGCGGTGGGTAGTTGGTCCTGGGATGCCCCGATCGGGCAAATGGTGGAAAAGCCTGGCGATGCTGGGCGGGCGGGCCCGCGCGGGCTCAGCAACGACGGACGACCAGCGCGGCGGGCCGGCGGCTGTGCGGGCGGAGCAGGTGAGTGAGTTAGTTGAGACTACATACATAGACGCCGTCGTCGCTGTCTTCTGCTGCTGCTGCCTCTTCTGCGTCTTCGCCCGCCCGCGCTCGGGTCGCCCGCGATGGCGCGCGCCGGGCGTGGCGACGACGACGACGACGACGACGGCCGCCAAATCCGCACCCGCGCGATCTTCGTCCCAACAACGACCTCGCCCACTGCCCTCGCCCACGCCGCACCACCCCGTCGTCCACGCACGCCGGCCTCGTCCGTTTGCGGCTGTGCTCACCCCAGCGTCTCGCCCACCCACCTGCTAGTCGTGTCGCTCTCCCGCCGCCGTCGCCCCCATCGTGCCCTTCCCCCCACATGGCCGGCTGACCCAGCCATCGCAGGCCTCCCGCTGCCCCCCTACCCCCCTTGGCTGCCGTTGCTCGCGCCGTGATACATCAGAACTAGTTGATGGAGCTGCCCGGCCAGGCGTGCCGGAGCGCTGCCACGCCGCAGATGCTGCCGTGTACGTGGATGCTGCCCTCCCTGCCCCAGCCTGGCCCTCCGCCCCCCCCCCCTTTTTTTTTTGCTGTGCGCTGTGCCTATCCCGCTGCGTGACGGAGCATGCTCGCCCGTATCCAGTCCTGCTGGCTGCTCCGTATAGCCCCCGCTGTCCGGCGTGCCGGAGTCTGGCCTGCCCTGGCCGAGCCGCCAATCGCCCTGCAGCCGCTGCGCTCAGACGGTGATGCTCCTGATTTGCCCGCAGCTAAAATCCCAGGTCCCCGGATCGCAGCACGCTTTTGCTTTTTCGCTGCATTCTTGCTCTATTATTTCTTTCTTTCTTTCTTTCGTTCGTGACGCTTTGACGCTGACCGCTGCGTGGACGGGGGGCGCCATCTAGACTCCAAAAAGCCCGTTCCGGTCAACGATCGCCCGTCCTTCACCTTCATCGACCATGACAACAACCTGGCATCGAAGCGCGTCAAGGACGCCTCCGCCCGCAAGGCCATCCGCTCCCATGTCATGCGCGACGTGCGCCGCCGCGAGCGCCTCGCCGGCCTCAAGCGCGTCTCCAAGCGCGACAAGAAGGGCAAGACAAGCCCCGCCCACCACCCATCGCCGGATGCGGCCGTCCCGCCGCCCACCGCTGCCACGGCCACGGCCACGGCCACAGACACCGCAGATCCGCCCGCCTCGTCGTGCCGCGCCCTGACGCTGCCCACTCGCTTCAAGTCGCCGCCCTCGTGGAACTCGCCCGCTGGCTACCAGCGCCTGCCGCACCTGTTCGTGCAGCCTGCCGGCTGCGACTACGACCCCTTCTCTACCTTGCCCCTGAGCGACGATACCAGGCCGTTCATCCAGAGCCTGATGGGATACAGTAAGCCATCGACCCTCTTCCTCTTCTTAGCGTTCCCGCGACCCCACCCCGTTCGTCCCGGTGTATTGTCTTCTCCTTGATTTCAGACGTATCCCCCATCCGTAGTATGATCCTATGCTTACAAAGAGAAAAGTGGCCGCCGTCATGCTGCCCATGACGTTCCCCGTCGAAATGAAAAACCCCAAGGAAGGCCAATTCAGAATTAATATGATGGTCAAAAGCGCGATTTCGGACCCCGGTCCGTTTTTCGCCTACATGAGTCTGGCTGCCGCCCACCGGGCCATCATGCAGTCCGAAAACAACCTTAACCTGGACGAGATGGATGCCAGGAGCATTCGCAATCCAGACCTGTATGCTATGAAAGCCCAGTGCATGTCCGAAATGAATAAAAAGTTGCAGAAGCAGGAAACTGCGGCGGATGAGTCGGCGTTTGAAACTATTATGTTTTTGATTTCTGCTGCTGTGAGTAATAAACTACGCTTACCTTGCTCCGCTGTCGTTTTAGGGCCTGATTTGCTTATCGCCACGTTCTCCTAGGTGACTTGTGGGTTTTTTACTGAAGCTCGGATACATTTCGAAGGCGTAAAGAACATGGTCAAGCTCAGGGGGGGTATCACCTCCCCCAGCTTTGAGGCCAGTCGGGCTTTGGGAGGCGTTGTATTGTGAGTGGTCCTGGTCCTGTTGAAATTTCATCCAGTGCAACGTCTGACAGCAGATGGCAGGTGTGATGTGAAAATTGCATACGGGCAGCTGAGCCGTCCATTTTATCCAATAGCATGGGAGTCATTCCCGGTCCCGCCTCCAATGGCCGCTCGGATATTCCCTCCCAAATCCTCCCCCCTAAACATAATCACATCCAGGCTGGCAAACAGTCCATACCTCAGCGACACGCTAAAAGTTGCAATAAACAAGATCAGAGAACTGATATTTTTTGAACACTTTAACCGCGAAGAGACCAACTGCCTGACCAGCGACGAAAATGAATTTTTCCGCGTTCGCGTCCACGAACTAGAACATGAACTGCTAGACTACCCCTATCGAATCTTCAAAAAGAAACCCGTCTCCAAGGCCGCCGCCAAAGGCACCCCGGACGAACTCGCCCTCCCGCCCATCGAAAACGTCACCCGCCTCGCCTGCCTCGGCTACATCAGCCACAACTGCGTCTTCGCGCCGTCCACGTCGGGCGTCGGCCGCGCCGTCACCCTGCACATCGCCACCGCGCTCTCCAAGTGCCCGCCGGACGAGCCCACGCGCCTGGCCGACGACCTGCTCGACCTCCTCGCCTGGGCCGCCTTCGTCGGCGTGCAGTCTGAAGGCATCCACCTCAAGCGCCCGTGGTTCCTGCTCAAAATCCGCCAGGTCGCGGCACTGCGGCGCTGGACGGCCTGGAAGGAGGTCGAGGCCGCCCTGCTGGGCTTTCTGTATGTGCCGAGCTTCCATGCCGCGTCGTGGGAGATGATCTGGAATAATGCGATGCGTGTTTCGACGGTGACGGAGGAGAGTTGAGATATAAAAGATATTTATATGTTTATATGCGGTGTCAGTTTTATACCCGTTTTGACAGATCGCGGAGCTGAATGTCTTTTTTTTGGGGGGACCATTTTTTCTCTTTTTCGGAATCTCTTTGCCTTTTCTTTTCTTTATATATATATTATTTTTTACTGAAGGTCGGAGTCTGATGGAATCCCCTATCTCGGAGTCTTTCTTATGAAGGAATTAGATATAGCTGGCCTACGGCTATATGGAGGGCCAAAGCAACACTTTGGCTGGGATATTTCTAGTGAATTTCATTTTTTTCCCTACTTGCCTAGCAACCTCATGGCTGTACCATGCCCAGAGCTTAGCTGGAATTGTAATGGATATTTTCTTCAATCTGGCCAGTATATAGTCCAACCTAGCCTTGGGAAGGAATGATATTGACAGAGGCGTTGAGAGCGGTTAACTATATGTTTGAAACGAGGGACTGGGACTAAGTTATGATTATTTACGAGCATGCTACGTAGAACTGAGAGCCTCAAGAGCACTCAGGCTGAATTGAACGGATCTATTGAGCATCTCTTGGATGAGATATCAAAGAGCAGAGATAGGCCCCGGAGAAAATAGTCTCCGATTTCCGCCGTCTGCCATTCTTGGCACACGCAATGCTGGCGTTTTTTTTTTTTCATCGCAAGACCCGGACACTCGAGCTTTCATCAACAGAAAGGCAGAAAAGGCAACGCTGCGCGATTTATACGTGCTACCGCGATTGTGTTGCCATGGGATGGTTTTGGGCTTCTCCTGCGGGCGGGAACGCTCCCGCTGCCACCCCGAATCAAGCATCCTCCCCTAATCCGCGCCAGGTAGGCCCAGTGTCTATTCACATCTTTCAGACTAGATTAACTGACAGAAATGTCATTTTTAGTCTACATGCCCTGTCATGCATGATGCCTCGCCATCATCGCCATCCCAGACAGCCTGCCCCGTCCGATCCACTGACTCCCCATTCTACATTCCTCCATCCACACAGCCTGCCGCTGCTCCTTCCGCTCTTCCCGCTGAGGAGCATCAATCGACCTTCTCACGACTAAACCCTCTTAATTATATGTTTTCAAGCATCTCACAAGCCCGCGCCGCGAACCAGACGGTAGACCTGCCCGTCGACCGCGAACCGTCCTCGATCCCGCGCGCCAGCGGCGAGGGCGGCAACTGGGAGTACCCCTCGCCGCAGCAGATGTACAACGCGATGCTGCGGAAGGGATACACCGACACGCCGCAGGACGCGGTGGAGTCGATGGTCGCGGTGCACAATTTCCTGAACGAGGGCGCGTGGAATGAGATCGTGCAGTGGGAGAGCACGTTCGCCCGCGGCCTGAAGAGCGGGTGGGAGAAATGTCGGCGCGGATCGGAGAATTTGGAACTGGCGTTGGAGAGGGAGAGGGTGGCCGGCAGCGGCTCGATTGAGCAGCCGAAGCTGGTCAAGTTCATGGGGCGGCCGCAGGAGCGGACGCCCAAGGCGTCGATGCTGCAGGTGTTGGCCTGGATGCATCCGGCAAAATTCGGGTAAGGCCTCGTCTCGTGCCTTTGAAGGGCGTTAAACTGAGCCAGAGCGTGTTTGTTAGAACTCCGCCGCCGTTCGATCGCCACGACTGGTATGTCCTGCGACAGACGTCATCAGGGCCCAAGGAAGTCCGCTACGTTATTGATTTCTACTCCGGCGAACCCGAGCCAACGGGCGAACCGGTCTTCTATCTCGATATCCGGCCCGCGCTTGACACACCCACCGCTGCTGTTGAGCGCCTGATGAAATGGGGCGGAGATGTGTGGTGGAAGGCTAGCGGGGGGTCCGTACGAGACCCCAGTTAGGAACGAAGACCGTATACATATCAGAAGAACGAATAAACGACATGCATATGTGGCTTATTGTTTGGGAGGCACATCAGCATGCAAAAGGGTACTTAAATACCCCCTTTGTGGATCCCCTTTCTAGACTGGGATCGGACTTTTCTTCAAACACTGTTTTAATAACTAACTACGGGGCGTGGAATCGGGGAATAGCTCTTCGTGGGTGCATCTGACTGGCTTTGTTTACTTTGGTCTTTACTTTTTCTGTCCTCCATTCTCTTACATATACGGCTGTGATCAGTCTTAATGGCCTCCGCCGCGTCCCACAGTTCCATTATCCTGGCGCATCGGTTCGGTTTGGATTCGCTCCACTCATTGCTTCATGAATCATAATAATGCTCCGCATTTCAAACCCCTCCGTACAAGCAGAGCTTGTGTCCATCTAATTCCCCCCATCCGAACACCTAGCAAGGTTCTTCGTGTATGTCTGTGACAGAGCCGGCCTAGTTCTCTCGTCGCCACAGTCGCATTCAATAGTTAACGGGTCATTTGGCGGGTGCCCGTGCGGTTGTGCGCCACTTGGTTGGCGGGTCGGTTCAGCTCTCAGACAAGAGCAAAGCCACCCCAGCGCCAAGTGCCCACAGATATCCGTCCAGCGCTGCAGTTGCACGGCTTTTGACTCGGATGCTCCGAAAAGAAGCCAGAATGCCCGTGTGGTACTCCGTAGGTCCAGCCCTACGCCTTCCATGTGCGCATGACTCGAATAGACGCTTCAAAATACCCTTGTTTATTTACCCTTCACTGAACAAATGCACTCATAAACCACCCGCGTGCCTCCTCGCTACTTCATATTTTTATTTTTATTTTAATTTATATATATATATCTTTTTTAAGTAATCTGGTTCCTCGGTAGCGCTTTTTCGCTTTCTAGTCTCTGGCTTCCTGAAACGGTCGCATTCTTCCTGGCCCACAAGCAGCAACTCCAACCCGCAATTGGCAATAAAGACGGGGTCGTGTGACTGGTAGGAAAGACAATGCCGGAGTCTCCCTCACCATCCAAAACAGGCACAGCGAAGCAGCGCAGAGTATGCTTTATCCCTGAGCAACTGGACAAAGAGGCACTTACAAGTCCACCTACGTCTCGAGACACCCCGCTTGCCTTGGTGAGCCGAGATGTGAGAACACTTTTCTCGGTGATATATCTCCTTCCAAAGCTTTTCCTACCGCTATCCACGGGAAAGCCTAGCGATGAGTTGAACTTCCAGGGCAAGACTGCGATCAATCTGACTGCTTTGATCACAGTTACGGTCGTAGAGGTTGTTCTGTTTATCTTGATGGGCGTTTCGCTATTGTCGCTTCCAGGACTGCTAAATATTCCTGTATCTCTACTCATACTGGGAACAATATGGTTGATGTGCGTTCCGCTTCGCGGTTCGAGTATGATAGTATACTCTAGCCCAGAAGGAGACCACGTACCCAAGACGGAAAAGCAGGGAAATGAGCGATGGGTGTTTGTCAATGGAGTTCTTCAATCGTGAGTTGTTTTCTAGGCTGCGATTGAGTGAAAAGCCGCTGACAGAATGTTAGACATTATAATCTTAAGCAAAACTGTGATCATATTGCGCACATTTTTGGTCGGCCTATTATCGGAATCCATAACCCCACGTATGGTTTGATCGGTGACCTTCTTGAATGCATATTCCAACGGTCTTTTTCATTCAATGATGAAAGTGTCCGGTTTACATATGACAAAGTGAAGGAGTATCTGATAAACCCGAGCATTGAAAAGGTTGTCCTAATGGGACATTCTCAAGGGGGAATCGTGGTTTCCATGGCGCTGGATCTGCTATTCGTGGATCTCCCTGCAGAAAACATAGCAAAGCTGGAGGTGTACACGTTTGGGTCAGCGGCATCGCATTTTAACAACCCTCTTCGTGCTATTGACCCGTTCTCTAATAAAGCTCGACCTGTAATCCCTTATATCGAGCACTATGTCAACAGTGAAGATATGGTGACTAGATGGGGCGTGGTGTATAATGTGGAGAAAACTATCGAAAACAAGTTTGCTGGCAAGGTATTTATCCGTATGAACGCGCCAGGCCATATGTTAAACCAGCACTATCTTGATCAGATGTTTCCTCTGCCAAAGAACCCACAGGGTAGCGAGGATACAGGCTTCTTGGATGAAGTTGTTGAAATCGACGAGACAGTGTCCGAGGCTCGAGACCAGTTTGTCCATGAGAAATCAAACGACTCGGATAAAGCCAACAGGCGGCGAATTTCGATTAACAAAGACATGAACCGCAGCGTGTTAGGTGCTACCAAAACTGTAAGAGAGCTTAGCAGGCTGTGGAGGTATATGGGAGGTAACAACCCAGATGATTTTGGACAGTCGGGAAACCATTCAGTAAAGACCAGTCAGTGAGTCAGAAGTACGCGTACTTTTGGGCGAGCGCTCTTCTTGTATATACACAGCACAAAATTCATTGCTTTTGGCATATATTGAAGCTTCATGTTTGAACTGTTTGGCTCACCCCAAGGCCGCGGCCTAGCGGTGTTTTTGGACTTCACATACTGCCTGGCTAGATGTTTACAACCCGACACCCAGCGAACTTCATCAAGTCTGCACGTATGCAGCAGTGTACTTCGTACTCCGCATTTCATCATGAAACGGTGCCCAGGGTCTTACCCGGCCCGCCACCCCGCGCGAAGGCCTCACGCCATGACAACACCCAGGAACTGGTGTCGAAGATCCAGGAGACGTCGGCTCGCTAACGAGACGCAAACAGACTCATTTTGGAGCAAATTGATGGAGATCTCTATATATCTTATGCGAATGCCCCTGGTGGTCGTATGAACATCACCTCGTGGCCAAAACAAGACGAAACCAAGTCTTCGCTCCCACTCTACATCCCGTCGCTCGTTGGCCTATTATTACCTGAGCAAATTATCGAAATTTGCTCACAGGGCTGAAAACGCCAAAATTATCGCGGGGTTTCCGTCTTAAACGGGCACGTTCTTGATGAACGGTTTCTCTAACCTTGGGGTCTGTGGATGGATTAAGTGCAAAGAGAGCTCCTAGAGGTGAGTGTTGTTCACGTCTTTGGTGCGAGTACTGTCTGGGGCTAACATGGTCTAGACATTTAACCTCACACGCATATTAGGATCCGCTGCTACTGTATATTTCTCGTGATAATATGCCTTATTGGGCCGATCTTATCAATGCACAGACCCCCTAAGAACCAATAATAGCAAACTTATTACCTGCTCGCAGACAGGATATGAATGGTGGCAATTACTCGGGAATCTTGCACTCTCCTTGGGGGATTCTTTTTTGCCATGCGAACGCGGTCGGTTGCAATGCGATTTCGCCAACATCTGTCAAGTGATCACAATTGCTTTTGTGGCTAGATGCAAGTAGGTATACACCGATACACAACCTAACGAGGCGCCTCTCACGTTGCCTCCAGAGACCTTTGGGATACAGCCGCTAAAATGGAACGATGTTGGACGTGCATTATCCTTTTTCGCCATTTCGCTTCCAACAACCTCCAACCAGCATGCACGAATGTACATGTACTATATTTCGTGAAAAGCCCTTGATATTTGTGGCGTGTTGGGGATATTTTAACCATGGAAAAAGGTAGTTCGTACTCCGGATATCTGCTTCTCTACGGAGTACCTTTGCTAGGATACCCTCTTCAAGTCCGCCCGGGGTACATACCTATTTTCTTGCCCAAGACCTTCGATCTTGCCCTTTTCTGGTCCCTTAATTTTAACTTGCCATCCTGGTCAACTCGCCTATGGGTGTATGCGACCAGTAACCACTTTGCTGAAAAAAGGATGACCGGCTGTCGCGTTCGATGACCTTATGGGCCGTTTTAGTTTGATACTTTCCTAATCCCTCAATCCACCTCTCGAATATCAGGCTTTTCTCAAGTGCGGCACGGAATGCCGCCGTCAGTGTATCCAAACTGGCTGCATCCACAGCGTTCGCTTATGAGCACGAATTATGTTCCTTTCCAGCGTTGTGGAGACCATTTGTCCCCGGGCGGCCTGGTATGTCGCGCAAATAAGGTGGCTTCTTGCATCTTACAGCCTGAGATAACAAGTTGCTAAAAAGCCCTCGCCCGTAGGTTCACAAGTCTGGTAGTAGCCCAGGGGACGGCACCTGTCACATTTTACTGCGAGGTTCCCCTTCGGCGACTTAAGCTACTCGGGTATCTGATAATACTCATGATCCTATTTAGCGGTGAAGACCAATTGCATCCCATCTTGTTAGAGGAGCCACTCAGCATGCGCCAAAATTTGCAGAAGAAGCTAGCATTCGGGGAAATTTTTCACAGGAAGCTAGCGCACGCGATAGTTGATGTTTATTTTCCAGGAGAAACAACTGAAGGCTGTCAATTCTTTTGCTCTACGGACTGCTCCACGAATAATATCCAGAATGGTCAAGGTTTCCCCAAAGGATCCATAACATTTCATATTTAAGTTTAATCTCGTATATTTCACACAGCTTAGATTGGGCGATCCTGGAAATCCTGGATCTTATTTTCATCTCCGAGGCTTTCGTTGGACTTGACACACGTTTTCGGGGACAGCAGGACCCTGCCGACCCCGGAACAAACCGCGTCAAATACCCGTCTCCTCTCCCTGTACATTTCGAGACAAGATGTTTAATATATATAGACACCCCTGATATACACCCATTTTTGGAACCATTGGGTTCATTTGCACTGGCCCGGATGCTACTCAGCTGTCGGCGGAATGGGACTTTGGAGGTATTAACCGCAACCGCGCCTGTTTTCCCGGCACCTCATGGCTCATCCCGGAAAGGCAAGTCTTTTAGAGTTGAAGCTTGGACCCACTGAGCAAATTATCTTATCTGATCAATCTAGGCCAGCCCATCACGTGGAAAGACGAATCCTTCAAGCGATAAAGGCGTTTTATCCTCTGTCCGGCCCAAAAATTCTGTTCAATTTTATAAAAGTCTTTTTTACTCTGCACTTTTGCAAGCCTCGTGGCTGGCCATGGGCGCCCCCTCGCTTTCTTCGAAGCTTGATGGCAAAGAAGCACTTTGGGACATCTCCACTATCACAACTGAGTTTCAGGCCAGCAAAGCCAACTGTTCCTCTAAGCCAACATCAGCTTTACAGAACATTTTCGCCATCCGGCTCTACCCTGCGAGGTCAACGCAGTAGTGCGGCCGCCCGATGAGGCGGCCTGGCAATGAAACCTTTAAACGAGCAGCCGCCTCGGGGCCCAACATCCGAGGATCGTGCCATCTGATAAGATTAGATAATCTCGCAAGCGTTTGTCTAACAAACTTTATCTGCGACAAGCTTCAAAGTCAAACCCACGGGTCAACAGCAACACCTGCCGCTCATCGAAACAACTGCTGGGCCTCATCCCGGGAATTTTCAAAATGCGGAGTTTCGCCGAGAAAATTCGTGAGCATGTGGGTCCAAAAGTGAACCGGTTTTATCCTGTACCGTTTGGTTTGTACTTTACATTATTCGACGAATGCGAATTTTCTGTCCCCGCCTCGTATGGCGGATGCACCAGATTCTCGTGTCTGGAATTTTGGAGAGTTCGGGAAGGTATCGGCGTTTCCTTTGCTTGGAAACGCAAGACGGTACCTTTTTTTATAAGAAGGATGCTTGCCGGGTTCTTAAACATTGCCTGGCTGTGACAAGATTATATACTTCCTGCTTTTTATATCTTTCACTATGTTGCTCATCAGAGTCTTTCTGGGAGCTATCTTGTGTCACTTAGCATGGGCCCGTTCTTCGCTTTCAAAAGACCAACTCTGCCTTAACTCTATATACCGAGGCTTGCGTGCTGTCTCGTTTGCGGATGTGACATCTGAGGACCGCTGGCAAGCAACATGTCAGAGTCGTCTCAGAGCAGCGTCGATATACGCAACTGCAAAACTATATTGCACTCCGGCTGAGATTAAAGCGGGTGACAAGGTCCTACAAGAATATTGTGTTACTTATGGCAATGTGGAATTTCTTCCGATGTCGGCAGTTGCCGCCAACCTCACAGACGAGCGTATCAAAACATACAAAACAGTTAATCAGAAAGATATTAAACTCATCAAAAAGAGCAAGGAGCCAGTTGTTATGTCAAAGCCCTATTATGACCTTGCTTATCGGACAATTGTAAGCTTTTCCTTTCCATGTTTGTATATTGCAGCCTCTAACGTCTGATAGTACGAAAGCAACCGCCAAAGCACACTTCATCATACTTACGGGTACCAGTCCACCAATCCTTATTAGCTATGTATAAATACTAACCGCCTTATTATTATAGTTTTGCGATGTATGGGTTTTGGGGTGGTATCGTATTCTTTGGCATAGTATACCGGCTTTATATTGTTTTTTTCAACATAAAACGCAGTCGATTTGGTGTTGATGAAGAAGGAAATGGGAGCAATAAACATTCGCTGCTCCCCCGCCCTTTAGCTAAAATTTCCCACTGGTTCCAAACGACGTTGGTCATCCCCGGTGCGATTAAGCCATACCACCAGAGGCCTTTTTATTGGTGTGCGATACCTACCAGACTAGAAGGACTGGTTATTGGCGGATTTTGGTTAATCAGTTTTGTCCTATGTGCTGTCAACTACCGAGTATTTGAGGGAAATATTTAGTGAGCTTACCAACAGCATTTCTCACTATCATTACTGACTATTTTCATCTAGTTGGGCTACAGTAGGCCCGCAGTATGCGGCGTATATTGCTGACCGGACTGGAATTATTACTTACTACAATCTTCCCATTGTCTGGATTTTTGGTATCCGCAACAACATCTTTTTGTGGGCAACTGGCTGGAGTTTTCGAACCTTTAACCTGTTCCATCGGCATGTCGCAAGGATCGCGACATTGGAAGGCATTGTTCACTCCATTGCATATACCGTGTATTATTTTATAAGAGGTAAGTAGGCATGCTTTGCTGTTGCTATATACCCCTAACTTTTTATTTAATTTCCAGGAGGAGCTGCCACCTACAAGGAAAACTTTACAGAAGTATGGTTTGCTATGGGCGCTGTGGTTAGTCCAACATCCCTAGCAACTAACATCGTGGAATATATGCTAACATATAATTCGAAGGCAACCGTCGTCATGAGTTTTCTGCTAATTTTCTCGAGCATCTGGCTCAGAATGAAATCTTACGAGGTATTTTTGCTATTACATATTGCCCTATCAATTGTCACAATTGTAGCATTGTTTCAGTAAGGAAACCTAGCCTTTGCTTGAAAAACGTGAAACTAAGTGCTAATGCTATTGGATCAGCCACACTTGGGTTTTCAAGACCCGCGAATACGACGCCTACCTTTGGCCCCTGGTAGCCATTTGGGTGTTTGACAGAACCCTCCGTATTATTCGTCTGGTATACTGCAATCTTCGTGTCCGTCTCGGCTCAAAATTCCTCCAGAATACGGAAACGGTCGCCATATACGACAAGGACTCCGATGTCATTCGGCTTGAGGTTACTCCAGCTTCTACTAGTCTTAAGTTAAGACCTGGTCAGCACTACTATCTATATCAACCATTTAGGTGGACAGGATATGAAAACCACCCTTTTACTTTGGGAGCGTGGGCGAACATTGACAGCCAGCCATCTCAATCGACCACTCCTGGCACTGCAATTAGTAGCAGCGATGCATCTCCCGTGGCTAGTTTGAAGGGATTGGATACCAGTATGCAACGTGCAAGCCCTCGCTCTGAGGTATCCACGAAGCGCACCACGCAGGCCATTTTTTGGATTAGGCCCTTGGATGGCTGGACTAATCATCTTCGCAAGCAATGTGAAAAGGCTAAAGATGGAAGGTTTACAACCACCTTACTCATGGAAGGGCCTTACGGGGAGTGTGAGCCATTATCGACGTTTGAGTATGTGCTCTTGATTGTTGGAGGAACCGGCGTTGCCTCTGCTGTGCCATATATCCAAGACCATATTGAGCGCACTTCGGCACAAAACGAAGCTTCGAGCAAGAAAAACACGCGCACGCGTGATATGAAGCTGGTATGGGCTGCTAGAGAACCGGCATTTATGCAACAAGTTGCGTCGAGAGAGTTACACCCAGCGCTTGTCCGTAATGACTTCAGTGCCACCTTCTACTCGACGTCAAAGAGTACCCTGCCGTCACAGACCATCAACTCCGAAAAAGTCCTCGAAGATGATATCAAGCCACAGGAGAAAGACTGCACGACTCTCAATCTCCAGTACGGACGTCCGGATATCAAGTCGATGATACTAAACAGTGCTGCTGAAACAGCTGCGTCGAATTCTAGCATGGCTGTTCTAGTCTGCGGACCGCCAGGTCTAGCAGACGAGGCGAGAGATGCCGTGCATGCTGCTATGCGCCAGGGCCATCAGCATGTCAAATATTTCGAAGAAGCCTTTGGGTGGTAAACTAGTAAGCCTTGCGCTTAAAAAAATGGAATTGGGCATCGGTGTTCGGGTGTAGAGATGGTTGTGATGGTGCTTGTTAGAACTGGTGAATTACCAGAGCTTCCACCCTTTTCGTTTAAAAAGTTGCTTTCCTACACTCTTTAATGGTAACTACCAGGATCGACATTAGGTAGCGATAGATAGATTTTGATTTATGTACATACAGCTGTCTGTGTGACGTCCCCTGTCTATATCCATATCCTAGGCAAAAAAAATTTGAAATGTTCTTTCAAATTCGAATTTTAAAATCTTCAGTAATCGTTCTTAGGGCAGGCATGCAAGTATATACATGCTCCTTAGAACTCCTAACACCACTGTATGATTAATATTAACTTCTTTTGGTGCGTGTAAATTCTGCATTGCTGGTAGGCCGCGAAAAAGACGCAACTCGCCGAGGCCACCGAAACTCGAACCCGCGTCTGCCACCAGCCACATGCACGTGCCAGGCGAAGTCTGCCGAAGGACGTCATAATTTGCGACTTGAGCCGAAAAGGCTTCGACGGCCGTCCAGAATCTTGCAGCCTTTATGCCAGCCTTTGCTATGTTGCCGCTGCCTCAATGATCACAGGTTACAGCCGTTCCGGGATAATATGAAAACGGCCCTCCTCGTTGGCCGTTTCTGCATTCGTCGCCCTTATTGCGAAAGCGTCCCTCAGGCTGCTTCGCGCTACTATAGATCGTTCCATTCCCTGTCCGGCCGGTTCTCCCGCGTGCCCTTTTCGCCCTCCTCGTCGTCTTATTGGAGATCCACATGGAGATGGCGCTGGAATCGCTCGCCGGTTGTAGGCGCAGTTCTACTCGCCTCCTTGACACCGGTTGCATTTCTCGAACTTGCAAAGAACGGGAATGGCGATGACGACACAACGGGGGAATTGGAAATGCTTGCGGCATCTCGCGATGAGATTCGGAAATCCATTCCGAATGATGGGAATATATTAGTGAAGAAATTTTGGCATATATATTTATTTTTGGATAAATATGTGTTTGAAGTAGTCGCTACAGGAATGCGCTTTTTGCACCTAGCGGCAATATTTGTACCAGTCATTGTCACTGTGCCAGTAATATGGTTTGGTAGGAGGGTGAAACATCGCGATAATGAGAAATCCGGTACGCTGTGGTGGTACCAGTTCCTGGTGTCGTCGATGGAGCGTGCTGGGCCTGCTTTTATAAAGGTAAGAAAGTTGAGTCAACGCGACGTTCCATGCTTTTTAGAGTCGCTGTTATTTCGGGACTTGTGTTGATTTACTCCTCGGTGCTCAGTTAGGACAATGGGCGGCATCAAGATCCGATATATTCCCTCCCGAGTTGTGTACATTAATGTCAGCTCTGCATTCACACGCACCGGCACATTCATTCCACGTAACTAAGCGTACCATCCGAAAAGCATTCAATGGACTTCCCTTTGAAGATATTTTTGAGGAATTCGACAAGGAACCCCTTGGTGTAGGCGCCATTGCCCAGGTCTACAAGGCTAAACTTCGACCTGATCTCGCCGTACTGAATGAGAGCAACGTGGCCAACGAGCCCTATAACTTACGGGATAAGGTTCGCAAGAATGTCGACATTCTAGTAAAAAGTACTCCACAGCGGGTTCCTTCTTCCTACGTCGCGGTCAAAGTGCTTCATCCTCGAGTTGACCGGATAGTTCGACGAGATTTACAGATAATGATGTTTTTTGCTTGTATCATCAACGTTGTACCAACTATGGAATGGCTGTCACTACCAGATGAAGTGCAAAAATTTGGAGAAATGATGAAATTGCAATTAGACCTGAGAATTGAAGCAACGAATTTATCTCTATTTCGACAAAACTTCAAATCACGAACTACAGCTTGGTTCCCCTATCCATATACCGAATACACTACAAGAGAAGTGCTAGTAGAGGAATTTGCGCAAGGCATTCCCCTAACAACGTTTTTGAAAAATGGCGGAGGCGCTTTTGATCGTGAAATTTCACGAGAAGGTCTTGATGCATTCTTACATATGCTTCTTATTGACAATTTCGTTCACGCCGATCTACACCCAGGGAATATCATGGTTCGGTTCTATAAGCCTGGACAGTTGGACTTATCTTTGGGAGGCCACCAGCTAAACCCGCTTTCCACAGATCAGATTGACAGGGACGTCCCTGAAAAGGTTATTTCGAGACTTGTAGCAGTTGACAATAAACCTGAAGCATGGAGACATGAGCTTTCGAAGGTCGACGCCGAGGGCTTTCGGCCGCAGCTCATATTCATTGACACTGGTCTGGTAACCGAGCTAAATAGCACAAATCGCCGCAACTTCCTAGATCTCTTCCGAGCTATTGCTGAATTTGATGGATATAAGGCAGGGCATCTCATGGTTGAGCGCTCAAGGCAACCTGATGCGGTGCTTGATCCAGAGATATTCGCCTTGAAAATACAGCATCTTGTTCTCGGTGTCAAGGGCCGCACTTTCGCTCTGGGAAACGTTAAAATAGGAGATGTTCTAAGCGAGGTTTTGTATCTGGTACGAGGGCATCATGTACGACTTGAAGGCGATTTTGTGAACGTCGTGATATCTATATTGCTGCTCGAAGGTATTGGAAGAAGCCTGGATCCTGACCTTGATTTGTTCAAGAGGTACGTACTGCTGCATTCCATTTCAATGCTTCTCATTAACTGTTCCCCTCAACTAGTGCACTTCCAATACTTCGTCAACTTGGGTCTGGTACAACTCTCCTAAAGTCTGTTCGCGAAGGCGACACTTCGATGCTTCTTGTTTGGGTTGGCCTTGAAGCCAGAAGCTTCCTCCAGGCAAGCATCAGTAGCGTGGAGTGGTGTGTTAAGTACGACCAGCTATCTCCAAATCTATGAAGTGTGGTCAGTCTGTGATAGCATAGGTAATTATTCCCCCTTCTCCGAACAACACTTGACTTTCCTTGCGATAAAGATTTAAGCGCACTGTATTTTTTCCTAGGTCTCTAGAGTTTCACTTGAGCTTTATTCTTGCGCTCTATAGAGTTGGCGGGTATATTTTGGTTTATTTTGCTTACATGGAGGGCCATAATGCTGTACATATAATATAAATCGCTTCTGCAGTTGGTAAGATAATCTAATTAGGTTGAATGGCATCTCTACTTAAAGGAAAGCATATACAGAGTACAGGCAACACCTTTTTTGAGAATCAGCCAGTTAGGCACTCAGGTATCTTGCCAGTCCTCTAAGCTTGCATGTTGGATGGAGAATTTATAGCAGCAGTACTCCGTAGGAGGATAAAGTACAAGACTATATATAGATTTCAATTCTTCTTGGGCCCAAGAGTTAGTTAGTTCTGCGAGGATCAGCAGCCAATGGATGCTTTGTTGGAGAAAGGCTGTTGTGGCTGACAGGCTCTCGTCCATCTAACAATTACGACGTCCTCCATATAGAATAAGTAACTAACTACTTCATAATTCGTGTCATAATTGATTCCTCCGACTGTCCCTACACCTCAATGCTGAGGAGTCTCTTAAGTCTTTAGCAGTGGCCACGTGAAGGTATATAACCATGCAGGAGTCGGACATCATCGCCGACGCGGCCGAATTTTCCCTCAGGATCTCAATCACAAGAATAATACGGATGTGATCAACGACAAATCCTTGACCGCCACCTTGGGGCTGATTAATAGCTTGGCTCAAAGCGCGCCGCTTCCCTCAAAAGGACAGACCTCGATAAGTTAGCCCGCCCGCGACTCAATACCGATGGCGATGCAGGGACTATCTCCCGACATCATCAATCAACAATCCGGCAGGCGAGATTCTGCCGAGCCAGGGGCTAGCACTCAAAGATCCGCACTGGCGAGATAGAAAATAATAACGGCAAGAAGAATCCCCAATCACTAATATACTTGCTGGCACGAACTTACGCCTTATCAGAGTTACACCCGGCCGTGCGAGAGTTTTAGCGGATGGGCCCTTGGTTGTCTCGAAACGCTTTTTGACTGGAGACTGGATCAAAGAAGCCAAAAAGACGCGGCGAACCAAGGTTTTCTCTGCAGGATTAGATTTAGCTTCTCCACGATGGAAAAATTTCGAGCTTATCTTGGGTCCCTGGCTGCGGGGGCGACATATGTATCGCGTGCGCCCTCGATTCCTGACCCTAGCCTTGGTAGCTCGTCCTCTCGTTCGCATGGGCTTCTGGCCTCTCGATATTCTCTCCACGATTTGGCTGTATAGTGTATCTCGATAATGATTTGACGTTTTGTTTTATTTCTAAAGTTTGCTGTCATACTGCTAGCGACGCAGTTTACCACTTTTGTTCTCGAAGGAAACGCAACGCAGCTATCATTTGGATATCATGGGAGGCTGGGTGGATCGCATTAACAATGCAGTCGCAAAGACGCGCTTTGGCTACCGGTTTCGCCTGGAAGGCTCCGGTCATGTAAGAAGAGCTCCCTGAACTACCATTTACTTTTTTCGTGGATTTTTTTTTCCATTCTTTGAGATGAAATTTTCTGACAATGCCTAATCATACATAGCGGCTGGAACGAAAGGATTCGAGATTTTCGACGGAGATTCGTGCTGGTCTCACTACATTTTTTGCAATGGCATATATCATTTCCGTCAATGCAACCATCCTGACTGATTCTGGGGGCACATGTGTATGCAACGATCGTGAAGACCCCAAGTGCACAAATAACATCGAGTATAAACTATGTCTGAATGTGATCAGACGAGATCTCATCACGGCTACCGCGGCGATTTCGGCCCTGTCGTCGTTTTGTTTGGGGCTGTTTTCGAATATGCCAATTGCATTGGCACCGGGAAGTAGGTCAATTCAGTTCAATTTCTATAAGGGAGTTCAGGGGCTGACATGCCGGTTAGTGGGTTTAAACGCCTACTTTGCATATAATGTCGTGGGCTTCCATGGTACGGGAACCGTCAGTTATCGACTTGCGTTGACCGCGGTGTTTGTCGAAGGTTTTGTCTTCGTTGGATTATCTCTGCTTGGTCTACGCCAGTGGCTGGCTAGGGCGATTCCAAGGTCTATCAAGCTCGCATCAGGTGCTGGTATTGGATTATATTTAAGTATGCCGTTGCACACCCTGGCTTATTGACTATTTACTTACTCATCAACCCAGCTCTTATTGGATTGACCTATAGTGCTGGTATTGGTGCAATTACAGGAGACCAAAGCACCCCCCTAACACTGGCTGGCTGTGTCCCAGGTATGATGGGTAGTGACAAAACCTGTCCATCCGGGGCGAAAATGCGTAATCCCACCATGTGGATCGGGATCTTCTGCGGTGGTTTTGTAACGGCCATCCTTTTAATGTATCGCGTCAAAGGAGCATTCATTGCCGGCATTCTTTTAGTTTCAATTATTTCATGGCCCCGATCGACAGACGTCACTTACTTCCCTTATACCCAGCAGGGCGATGATTCGTTTAATTTCTTCAAAAGGGTGGTTACATTCCATAAGATCGAAAAGACTCTCGCCGTTCAAGACTGGGATCTTAGTAATGCCGGCGGTCAGTTTGTTCTTGCCCTGGTCACATTCCTATATGTCGATATCTTAGATATGACTGGGACCATGTACTCAATGGCTCGTTACTGTGGCGCCATTGACGAAAGGACGCAGGACTTTGAGGGCTCAGCAATGGCATACATCGTCGATGCCCTCAGTATTTCTATCGGCTCGCTTTTCGGCTGTTCCCCAGTAACAGCATTTGTCGAATCTGGCGCCGGTATATCTGAAGGTGGTGCTACCGGTATTACTGCCATGGTCACGGGCCTTTGCTTCTTTATTTCCATATTTTTCGCCCCTATTTTTGCATCCATACCTCCTTGGGCAACAGGATGTACGCTCATCCTCGTGGGTTGTATGATGACCAAAGTCGCGGCGGACATCAATTGGAAGTACATGGGCGACGCTATACCAGCTTTCATCTGCCTTGCTACTATGCCTTTCACATATTCAATTGCATATGGGTTAATAGCTGGCATATTGACTTACATCCTTCTGAATACGCTGATTTGGATCCTCGAAACAATATCCAGGGGAAGGTTGATACCAGAAAACAAGACATTTAAAGAGCCCTGGACATACAAGATTGAAGGAGGGATATTGCCCGGGTGGCTAGTCAGGTTATCTAAAGGGTTAGTTGTATCATTACTCTGGATTGTGCAGGAAAGAAGTGTTTACTGACTACTTGTAATAGAAAGAAAGATTTCTGGCGCGAAGAAGTCTTGGATACATCTACTCCAGAATCTTCATCGTTCAAACAAGTTGATGAACCTGTTGTTCCTGTCGATAAAAATATTATTCCCCCTCAGCAAGTGAAAAATAACACCTCTGAGAAACATGATTAGTACTGATAAGTCAAGAACCGCAATACTATGAAATATTTTGTATGCTCCTAAACATAATGTTTTAGGTATATATACCTTGAGCCTTTTAAGCTTATAGGATGTCAAACTCCTCACAGTTGATACCGCATTGAAAAATTATTACTGTACGTCAACTTTTCACGACTTCTGGGAAAGATGATGTTAGAGTAGCCTTTCACTTTGCGTCCCATAATATCGCCCCTGGCATCCAAAAAGCTTTACGGAAAGGGGGATCATGCAACATATTAAAACTACTTTTGCCACGTTTAGTTGCTTTGAGAGCTGTGACCATACCTCCCAAATTCCAGCAATGCGCAAGCAAAACTTGAAAGCAGTCCAAATCGGGTGGCCAAATTAGGAATAAAGTTCTTCCGGTGAATATTGCTAACCGTTTTAGAGATAGCGCGACACAGGCACCTTCTTGAACCTTCTAGAATAGTTAAACCTTAAGGAGCTTAATTTTCCGCAGTTTCGGGAATACTCTCCATGTTTCGAGAATCACCCACAACACACCAACGCCATCGCGAATTGCCCAGCTACTTAGATCTCGATTTGAAATCATAATCTTCTTGACTGTGCCAGTAGATTCTAGTTTCTTACCCCCAGTTATAAAAGGCCTCAACTCTCACCATGGGCCGCACTTTTCGATCAAGACAGACAGCAAGCAACTTTCAAAGACCAAGCCTTTTATGCGATCAAGCAGAAATCTTCTTTCCAACTTGAAAACTCTCCCAGTTACCAAAGTGAGAACTTCGAAAAGACCAACGGCTCTATCCGCTCAACGTCAACTTCATAACATGGCATTCTTTCCTCGTCTCACTGCTGGGGATTTCACCCCTCTCTTCCACCTCTTGGATGACTATGACAACCATCGAGCATCCGCTTGCCGCGGTAACGCCATGCCATCTCTAAGAAACTTCACGCCTAAGTTCGATGTTCGTGAAGTTAATGATTCTTACCATCTGGACGGCGAACTCCCTGGAATCAACCAGAAGGACATCGAGATCGAATTCACCGATGATCATACTCTAGTTGTCAAAGGCCATTCTAAACGCGAATATACGGCTACAAACGACACTCAGTCTGATAATGAAGCTGTCTCTGAAGACGCCGCCTCTGTCAAGAGTTCCCACCAGCCTACTGTTGAAGACGAGGGTGCTCCCTCCACGCCAGTCGAAGCATCAGCTATAACCAAGCAACATGCCAGCTCCAAATCCGTGACCAAGAAGCCCGGCCACAAATATTGGGTCAGCGAACGTTCCATCGGTGAATTTCAGCGAACATTCTCCTTCCCAACCCGTGTGAATCAAGAACTTGTCCGCGCCAACTTGAAAGATGGAATTTTGCATATCATCGTTCCCAAAGCAGCGGCACCAACATCGAAGCGTATTCGCATCGACTAAACGATACTATCTCTCGTTCTTTAATGGCGCTCCCTGAATTGATTTCAACACGCGATGATGCTATGAAACTTTAATTACACTTTCTGCTTTTGACTGAGTCTTCCTTATCGTGAATATATTTGGTAGCTTGTCTCCTGTTTTGCTTCATGCCCATGTACAATAGCTTTTAAGAATTGCAATAAATGAAGAAGATTAACCAAACTCATTGATTTGAAACTGAGAGTAGTTTACTTTGTACGGAGCACAATAACTAGAAACGTAGTTGAAATACCACTTTATTTGTAAGCCCGGCAGATGCATTTTGTGCTTGCAGCCTTGAACTAACTAATGTATGTACTATTAATATATTGTGTGCTTTGTAGAGACAAAATATTTGGGGCCTGGAAACCAAGGTCACCACGTGATCTCTTCACGGCCAAAAATGGTGGGTCCTTGCACGTTCTCAACCAACATCCTCACAATTCAATGCTCGGAATACCTGGAGATGTATTTACTTCACTGAGAATTCGAATTAACAATGGCACAGGAAGCAGGATTAATTCCCCCACCACCCCACTTATCGGATCCGCGATTCACACTTGAACTCGAGTTCGTTCTGTCGCTCGCAAACCCCTACTACATCTCCCACCTCGCCGTAACGTATCCACACCTACTAGGCATCTCCTCTCAGTCTGCAACGCGCTCGGAAAGTGATAATCCATCGACATCGCCTGAAGCTCAAGCGTTTGCAGCATATCTTGCCTATCTTTACGATTACTGGAAGCGGCCTGAGTATGTTCAGTTCTTGACTCATCCCCAGGCCACCCTGAGGACTTTGCGGCTGCTACAGGAGGAGTCGTTTCGTGTTGCGGTGATTAGGCCGCAGGTTATCGAAACCCTTCTTGGTACGCCACCCGACGTTGCCGTGCAGGTTGAAGAGGGAGACAATGGGAAGAAGGGCATAGAAAGTGGGACAGAGAGCAAAGACACCGCTACTATTTGAGACCACTATGAATTTGCCCTCAAGATGATATACCAGATCGAGTCGCACGTCGGCCACTTCAACCGGCGTTTTTTGTGCCTCCTTGATTGGCCCCGTGAGCTCATTGTTGACACCCATTTGATTGGCCAGAGTTGTTAATGACGTTACTTTCTCTTCCACCGAGTTGGAGTAACTACAGGGATGTATTATCGCCGTGAAAACCAACGTTTTCTTTCGCCGAGGAATCCAGGATTGTCCCGGCCTAACGGCGGTGTGCGTTATAGGAGCTGGGAGTACTCCATTTTAACTCAAGCTTGAGCCATTACTTGATTACAATAAGGATGGAGATCCTTTGAGCTGTGGATGGATCTATACCGTCCCTTCATTACAGCGGAACTATTTGCGTCGCACGCAGCATCACGGCCCCAGACCAAGTCCAACCTTTGGCTGGGCAAAGATGACCCCAACATCGACGGCGTGTATCATGATATGCTCTCCCAGTACTGTACCGTTATATCCTTTCTACTTTAGGAATGGTCGATACCTGTTTTGTGGAGACCCGTGCCCTAACTGCCTCTTGGCAGTGTAACAAATCCGTAATGTGCTCGTAAGCTATGTGTGTGTATAATTTTAGCCACGACCCGGTTAGACAAGTAAATCGCAGAATAAATCGGAAAAGCCACGCATCGCAAGTTACCAAACGGCACTTCTTCTATGGCATCTATCACATGCGCGATCGGCACCTTCTGTCAACAAGTCTGTCTAGCTGGGCCCTGAGGGACGCTGGCATCTCGGCCTCCTTCCGCCCCTGAAGACCGCAATTGACTTCTTTCATGACAACATCAGCATTCTGAACCACCTCCTCCGTCAACCAGCCGCGCCTCAACCCCAGACTTTGCTGTCCAATCTGTGATTTGCTTCTCGACAGCGAACTATAGTCGTTTGGAGCTGACCTTTAGGCCCTATCCTGACCTTTCGGGGCGGCGTCCCCTTAACTTCCCTTCCACCCCTTTACCACTACGCTCCACACTGGAAAGCGATTTCTCGCACACATGAATTCCGTCCGCCAGTCATGTCGCCCCAAACACCAAGTCCTGATCCTCAAATGCTATCCGCGGTTTCAGAAAGGCGTGCAGTCTGTCAAACCCAATTCGTCGGAACTCAGCTATCTACTCTATTATGCTAGCACGCGGCGAAGTAAACTCCAGAAGGTGGGAGCGTTTCTGGAAAAAAGGGCTGCCAGGGATGTTTGGCGGGGTAAAATTGGGTATGAAGAAACCGGGGGGATGGCCATTTGCGGTCATGTTGTACTATAATGTCACCATATTGACCTTTTTTTTTTAGGAACGTTCAGGTGACTCTCCAGATTCTCGCCGCTCTTATTGAGAAAGTTCCGAAAGAGTTGGCCCTCTATGCACGATCCGTTCTCACTGTCCTTGATATCGTTCTACGCTCCCGTGAAATATCGATGGTGGAAGAAACTGTGCCAACATTCGAACTATTCTGTCGTCACCAAGATAGTGCAATGCTTACGGCGGACCATGAATATATTATTCCTTATCGAGATATTGTGCAGACATACGCAAGCTTCGCATCTACAGACACACCCGCCGCCACAAAATCTCCTTTGAGCCCTCAGGCTGTGTTAAGATGGAGAACAGTGGGTTTGAAGGCAATCAAATGTATTGTGACTTCCGAACTACTGTCCACGGATGGCCCCAAACAGTTATCCATTGTACTTCCTGTGATTCTGGAGAATTTATATGCCAACGGGGACCCTGGTTTATCTCCTTTGCAGGAAAAGGCAAAGAGCTCGGAACGGCTGGAACGAGAACAGTTACGTCGTCGTCGCATGAGCATCTCGACGGTACAAACTGTTGACACTGTTGAAGGCAACGGCCACCGGGAGACTGCGTCTAGCTCTGCGGCGGATGCCGATAAGATGGCAGAGGTCGAAGCCCGTGTCCTGGCGTTACGGTGCCTAGAAAAAGTATTTGCTGGAACAAATAGAGTACAGATCCGGCTGGCCACCTCGCTGGTGCTAACCTTTATTGCTCGGCGGCCTCCACCCAGATACGAAAAAGGTGAACGAAATACCGGGGCAAGGGGGAAAGAAAATTGGGCTACCAATTTATTAGATGTCATTGCCAACTGGACTCCAGTACAGGATCGTTTTGTCATTCTTGTGACTTTATTGGAAGCCTTAACAGATCGCCCCATCGTTGACGGAAATTTTGAGCCTCATCTTACATTGGCTTCCATGATGGATTGGTTACTCAGCTCTTCTATCAGCTTAATTGGCCTTAGCGTAATGGATGTGCTAATCGGGCTGGTGCAGTTTTTGCAATCGCTTTTTCTTGCCCAGGATACTGGAAACCTGAAGTTGCAATCGCCGCCACAAACCGAGAAGTCTACACCCGCATCGCCAACGAATGACAATGAAATCGGCTATTTGCATCCTTTATGGGCTGAATTGCTTGAATTAACTGAGAAATGCGTTGGTAATTTGGCGACACATATTTACTACGGAGACCAAGTTTCGGATATGATTCGAGCCATAGTAACACGCATAAAACCGTGTCCAGTTGAACAATGTTCTGATAATGAGTTGGAAACAGATAATGGGAACACCAAACAAAACAATTCTCGCGCGGATCATAATACTGAGAGCTACTTTTCGTCCCCAATAGCGAGAGTCACTGCATTGCGAGCGACAAAAGACATTCTGATAGTGGCCAACCTACGAGGCTCGGTTTCAGGAGCTGGTTCGAGGAATCGCGTTCCACTGCATGTATGGGAAGGTACCCAATGGCTACTTCGAGATCCTAACAACAAAGTCCGCAATACTTATGCTGCAGCCTTGATTTCCTGGCTAAAACTGGAGACAAATAAGACTGACCTCAGAGTTCCGGCAGATCAGACGAGATTGTCAAGAATACTTAATCGACGGGACGTATCCGACAACTCAGAAAGGCTTTCGAGAAGGGTTGTATCGAGCGCCTCCCAACGAGAAAATGCCGTAATGAATCATGCTTCAACGTTTCTGCAGCTCCTCCATTTGACTTTGTTTGATGTTTTTTCGGAATTACCCACCACTGAATCTGATGTCCTCCTTTATCATCTTCTTCTGGTTAACCTGGTCGAACATATGGGAGTTAACTCCGTCAGGTACACCCTACCTGTGCTTATGAAGCTTCAAGCCTCCTTTTTTTCTTCGGGGTGTTCTGTACATGCTTCAAAGATGCTCCAGGTCGGCAGTCTTGTTCACGGCTATCTTCTAACATTGGTGGAAAAGTTCAACCTAGAAGGAACGAAAGTCGGTAACGAAATTATTCAAGAAATATGCAAAAGGAAAACCTACGGCGTTTGGCTTAACAAGGTTCAGCTTCCACCGCAACCATTACAGCACATCCCTTCTCCCAGCCTGGCCGATAAAGCCCCGTCGCGTCAAGAACCGGACAAGGAATTTTATTCACCTTTCACATCACTGGACGACCTTGTATCTCAAATCGAGATTTCGTACAATTCATCTTATATATCTCCTCCTAGCAGTCCAGCGAACTCTCCTGGGCGCTCCTTTTCAATCTCTTCCCTAGGACCCAACACCCAAAACTTCTCACATTCGATTGGAGGCTCTCAATTGCCTTTATATGTCAAGGAGCAAATGCTGGCACCTTGGTCGAGAGAAGCTTGCTTGACTGCAATTGAAAAAGAGAAAGCAAAAGAATCTTCCCTTAGTGGCTCTCGAACGGCCACAGGCGCTCTCCCTATTAGTATCACAGCTCCTGTCGGAAGTCGTCAAGATCGCCCCATTTCTACCACCCTTCCCGCGGTTTGTTTGGTGGGTGTCGAGAACGCCAGGCGACAAAGCGTTGTTGAGCAACAGACATCTCCTACAGCATCTAGCCGAGACTCGACAGTACGGGTACATGAGTTACGGCGTGTTCTGTCTGTAATTGGAACGGCAAAGGTTCGCCAGCCAAGTCCGCTACGTGGTCGTCAAAGGGTAGACAGTACTGCTTCCAGCATTGAAAGCATGCTTAGTGACGATTTATCTATATCTGATGCTGGAACAGCTGCTGTGACAGACAGGCCGCTTTCCGCTCGGGAGAATTTAGGTTCTGCTCGAGATTTTAACACTCAGCCCAACGGCAATCGAGCGCCAGATCAATCTAACAATCGCCTGGATGCTGAATGCATTCCCCCAGTGCCGCCTCTGCCATCTTCACTAGCTATCCCTGGTTGTTTTCCTTCCGGCTCCCGCAGCGCATCGGCTTCCAACTCTACGTCGCCGTCACCGATTGCTGCAGATAGGCCTTCCACGGCCCCTGGTCGTCAGGCTAGGGCTCCATCGAAGAGTCAGGGCAGCAGCACGGCCACTCTCCGCCAAAGTAAATCCCTGACAAGGAAAAAGTCTTTGAACGCGAGCATACATGAGCGGAAGGGCTCCGAACCTAATGGAATTCTCGACGAGAATCTCCATAATTACAGTTTAGATTGCAACAACATCGGTATTGCTATTACCGCTGATACTACGGAAACGGCACCTCCAGCTCAGGATTGTCATGGGACGGGCAGCGATTGGTCGAGGCAGGAAGCATCAAGAACCTTGAGCTCAGGCCAACCTGTGGATGTAGATAAGCTGCTCCAGGGGCTTGCAATCCGGAATGAGATGCAGCCAAATGGCGTTGGCGGTGACGCTGTCTCTGCAGAATCTTCCCATAGAGTGGCCGAAAGTCGCCGTTCCGTTCATAAAGGAAAGCAAGCGCACCTACGTCCTTCGACTGCTGATTTCAACCCGGCTCACTCTCGCAAAGCCGATTTTCTTTCTCCCAGGTCCGCTTCCTGGAATCGAGCAACAGGTGACACTCGGGGGGGTATTGGCCCACCCCCTTACTGAGCAGTTTTCTGCCCTTTTCTCCTGTTTCCTCTGCCCCATCCTGCATTTTACAATGCCAATGTACAATTTCTTGTATTTTGTTACTGATAATTGTAGTGATAGGCGTACTCTGCTTTTACTTTTCAGCAAGCGTTTCTTTATTCTTGTTCAGCATGTTTAGATGGCTGCTTTGTGATGTAAAGATAGTATCTATCCAAAATCATTGTAAAAATGTTTCTCCCTACAGAAGGCCACAATTGTTACCAGTCATAATCAAGCATGGAGAAAGCCGCTTGGGTGCTCTCTGGTGTCAGTCAATCGTGTTTCCCGCCTACCAATCAACCCTTTGTGTTTGCGGCGAGCTTCCCCTTGCTTAGTCATCCATAAGATATTCACTCTTGGAAGCATCCAACTTCGCCCTGACGGCCAGCAACTCCGCAATGCACCTCCAGCCTTACTGCTGATATGAGCGGCGACATGGGCGACCTACTCTTAGGCCCATCTAGTGGCGAGGAGAAGAAGGAGGCGTCCAGCGTCAAGGTCGAGGAGCCCTCCCTTAACGGCGCCCCTCCCACGGCCAACGTGACCACCGATTTTCCAACCCCGAAAAAAATCGTCGACCTAAAGCAAGAGTCCGTCTCGCGAGCTTCGTCTGCTGAAATATTCTCTCCCGCCCCGTCGCTGAAGACTACTCCACCTGTTCTGAAAAAAGAAACGGTGCGCAAGCCAGTCGCGAAAAAGCGCAAACTCAACGATGCCGATAGCATTGATAGCAATGCGGGATCCCGTCGAAATTCAGCAACGCCCACATCCGCGCGCGCCAAATCCTCCACCCAGCGAAACTTGAAGCAGCCCTCTGTTTCGGTTGCCGGATCGCCGGCACCCGAGCCGAAACGCCGCGGCAGACCTCGAAAGCACAATAAGGATGTGGATGGTGAGGATGTGGACCCGTCAGAGCTATTTTGCATCTGTCGTAAGCCTGACAACCATACGTGGATGATTGCCTGCGATGGCGGCTGTGAAGATTGGTTCCATGGAAAATGCGTCAATATGAAGCAGGCTGACGCTGATCTTATTGATAAATATATTTGTAAGTGGGCCATTCATACATGACAGTTGGCGTGGTTTTATGTGATGAGTAACTGAATCGTAAAGGTCCCAATTGTGAGGAGAAACAAGGTATCCGCACTACATGGAAACGAATGTGTAGGCTCCCCGGTTGTCGTAAACCTGCACGGGTATTAATGAAACCCCCAAGCAAATACTGTTCAGACGACCATGGTTTGGAGTTTATGATGCGTAAAATCAACGCAGATGTACGTCGTTCTGTTTCCGCTGTCCGCGACCTGGATCCTACAAGCCGTGCCTCATCCGCTCCGACGAACAAAGGCCGCCTACTAGATTTTGATCGTGTCTCTATAGACAGGGGAACACTGCACTCTAACGAAGCGGAAGACGCAGATGAAGAATATCAGGATACAGAAACTAAAGCTGAAGGAATCGGAGAACACTGCAAAGGAGGGATACTCACACCGGAAGAAGTGAAAGCGATGGCAGACGGAGTAAGTTCTGCAGAGGAGTTCCGAAATCTAGGAAACAATCTCCTTTCAGCCGAAGCGCAGGAACTCGATTCGCTCCGTAAGATTGCTGAGTCATTCCGCTCGAGAAACGAAGAACCCAACGAAGATATCGACCTTGATGCTCTTTCCGACAAGATAGACTGGACCCCAGAAGAGAGAAGGCAAATGGGCATCCTCAAAAAACAAAAGGATTCGTTAGTAAAGCGTTCAAATATCCTTCGTGACCGTGATAAGTTTATCAATCTGGTGCGTCAGCATGGGAGGACCGCCTTGGAGCGTTTACGACAAATTGATGCCAAAGGCTGGAAAGACATCTGCGGGTTTGACAACCGACTATCTTGGTCTGATGAAGAATTCGACGATTGGAGACAATCTGAAGCTGGCCAAACGGCACTGAAAGACGGCGACCTTTATCCAGATCAGCCAACGGATGATTCTGGTGATACGGCCATGACCGGTGTCGCTGAAGCTAGTGATCTTGATAAAATCATTAAAGGCGTGTGTAGCAAAAAGCGATGTGAACAGCATAGGCAGTGGATCAAGGTCCAGCAACAAGACATGCTCTTTGAGCAGTCAATGCTGAGGAGCCAGCTCGCGAAGTGTGAGAAAAGCGCTACTGAGGTTATCGAGGGCATTGTTTTAAGGGCGTATGGAGATCGTGATAACAGCATGGGCGGTAAGGACTGAAATTACAACAAGGTGCATCACAAGGTGTTTTGATCATTTTCCTCGGCGTTGACGATATCCGACTTTCTACTATACTTTATATTTTATTCCTGATACTCTTTTCATTTTTTTATATTTTGTATTCTTATCATTGAATTTTTGACTATGATACTGTAGTTTCAACCAACAACATACAAGAATTTTTCTAGCAGAATCCTACATAAAACTTTTATAGTTGGTGTCCCAAGTTGGTTTAAATTCCGGTACATACAGAGTAGTAACTGGAGTCAGATTTCTGTTCTAAAAAAAAAATGTTTGTCCCGCAGCCAAGTAAGACTCGGTATGTAAGGCTGAGCTATAATGCATGCCATCTTCCTAGGCTGTCGCCTACTCGATCCTTTGCAACTTCAATGATCATTTTCGTTCCTTTCTTTGAAACAAGTAGGTGAGTATCAAAGCCGTGATCAAGGGAGCGAGATACAGAGGAAGAGTATAGCGATACAGGCTTCCGTCCTTGACTTGTCGCTGTTGGCAAGTATTTTTGCTGCTGATATTGCATTTGTTCTCGGGAAAATACCGAGCGAAGAGATAGATAACTGTCCCAAGGCCCAGATTGATCTGCATATGCCTCGTCCTTCTCCTTATTAGGGGGGTTGCCTAGATGTTGTTTGGCTATGTAATCCCAAGCCGAAAAGTATGATGAAGACGGGATCAGAGTTGAATTCACCACTACCACGGTGAGATGGCTGGAGTATGTTCGAGAAAGGACACTAAGGGTGCGTAGGAACGGCACAAGTCGTGCTTGTGCAGCCAGATTGCTAGAAGCACGTCGAATTTCTGCAAGTGACTGATCCAGACCTTGCAGCAGAAGAAGTGTGCTTGAAGGAACCTCTTGGTCTTTTTCTTGGGAATGCAGGGTGCTTGAGACATTGGATATCGCTTCAAGAAACTCCTTGAAATCAAAGGCACGGAATATAGTCACATTATCAAGAATCGACTGAATAGATTCCACTGTGTAATCTGGAAGCTTTTGCTGCAAAGATTGGAATAGGTATTCTAGTGTGTAAAGGCGGAATTCGTAAAACTGCACAACGAACACTTGTGGCAGTTTTGAGGTGTCTGTACTGCGATCATATGGTAGTGAATGCAGTGATAAAGAGGGCAAATGTGCCCTTGTTAGCAGAGTAATGAGGATATGCGTAGAGAACTAGAATACGACATCAGTCTCCTGTTCAGATATCTGAAACGAAACCGAGAACAAGGGAAAAACATTTTGACTGGAGGCAAAGGTGTTGATACACCCACCCACCTCAGATACCCAATTTTGCACTATCGAATGATCTCCATCCCCCTGCTGCTGTTGTTGCACTACACCGGGCTGTAGTCCCGTCACTCCCACAACCCGGCCTGGCGCAAACACTGATCTCTCTCCAGGAAGAATTGGGATACCTTTTTCAATATCGGATGCCAGACTCCAGCTGGAGCTTTTAGAGTAGTCTTGGTCTTCCCCGCCTGCTTGGAGAAGCGAAGACGCGAGGATTGGCAGAGCAGCCTCATGCAGAGACGTGCGGCGCGCCGCCATCAACGGTCTTTCAATCGATCAAACGAGATCGTCAGCTGTGAATGATGGGCGAAGCCGACCATGATGTTGCCTGGGCTCAAGGCTTGTGTTGGTGGCGCCGCGGGCTTAACTCCATGGCTGTGTCATCTCTTGCTAATCAAAACAACATCCTGGAGTTGGTTTTAGAGGAGAAGACGCTTGGGATGAAAGAGAGATGCAATAATGGGGGTCGGCAATGACTCTGTACGTCGATCGGGCAATCTCGGGCTGAAATAACTAACTATGTACGGAGTAGTTACATAACTACGTTCGTCCGTCGGTACATACTTGAATGCTCCCTGAGCAGCCACGCAATTGTCTCTTCGACACCCTAAACTACTCCGTACGTTCAGAACATACAGTCAGAGAGCTGTGAAGTTGCCCAACGATCCGTTGAAGACCAGCAAGGAAGCTGTTCCAGCTGGTTGGAAACAACAGACGATCATATGTACCGCCTGGCATGGACCCCAAGGGCAGACAGCATGGACAGGGACTAGCTGGCCTCGTGTGCTATGGACGGATCGGCTGCGGATTCCGTGCGGCCAGCGAATCGTCGACGTTCTTTGCTGCCAATAGAGCTGCAGGGCACACGAAGTGCTGCGGCCGGATGCTTTGATCGGCATGGTGGGCGCTGTCATACGCTTCGTGATGCCGATTCCAGCGTCTGATGCGCCGTCTATTAATATTCCCCGCCCTGGCCGTTCTTTAAGTAGCCAGCAATGGCCACCCTCGTTTTCTGTTCCACGGAACTATAAATTCACGTCTCAAACCTGCGTGAAGTTACCTATGAGACGGCCATGACGGCCAAAGACAACTCCGGCAACCCCGATGGCGAGAATGGATCAAATAGCAGAGCCCTATTGCTGTTTGTGGACGAGAGCAATCCTGATCAGACAGCCATTAAACGACATGTGATGCAGAACCATGTCCGGAAGAAACGAGGTCTCGCCAAATCCCAGGCTCAAAAAGCCGTTCGAGTTACCAAGAAACGTCCCGACAATCGCCTGAGCCGAAGCACATTGGTCGCGCCGCTCCACAAAAGCGCTAAAGGAGAGACGCGCTCTTTGGTTTTGATGGAGCGCAATGACGATTCCTCTTCAAGTATATCTAGTGGACAAATACGTCGAACTAATACCACGGCTTTAGCCATAAGTACGGAATCCTCCAGGCCGTTGAACGCCGATAGTAGCCACGACATTGATTTGGAATTGATTGAAACTATTGAACGTGACTCTACTAGCTTAGACAACTATACATTACTAGACGTGGTGGACCTAGCATCCCAAAGCAATGATGAGAAAAGCCTTTCAAAGCAGGGTGCGAATCATTCTCGAATGACAAGCTATCCTGAATCTTCGGACTGCTCCTACAGCTTATCAACTGTCTTTCCTTCTTCAGCTTCACGATCACCGTCTCCACAGACGCTGCTTAGTGCGGCATGGAAAGATCCTTTTAACGTCCTGCCCATGAAGCTAACCGATAGAGAGGAGGAACTGTTCCATTTTTACGTTACTTATATGCCTGCCTGCTCCTATGGATTCAATGTTCTTCCGCGAAAGGCACATAACTGGTATAATGAAGTGTTCGTTCCTGAAGCAATGAAAGGGGCTATGGCCTTCCAAAACACTATTCTCGTCCACGCTTCAAGCTCGCAAGCCTGGGTATGCGGACTAGACGAGACGGCCGAATCTATAGCCCATCGCGATAAGGGACTCAAGGCCTTAATCAAGCATCGCTCCATATATCCGAACGACTTCTCTGACGCCTTAATTTCTGCGACCCTAAGTGCTGCTGCCGTAGAGGATTTCGATCAGAGAAACGACCGTAAAGAGCCAAGTTGGTGGCACATGCGCGGCGCAATGGAGATGATAGCGAGGAGAGGCGGTACGGCAGCATTCAGACAGAGCCGGCGAATGGCAATGTTAATCAATTGGTCTGATTATATTTTTTCAGGGTTTTCTACCCACCCGCAAAAATCATCCTTCTACTTCGAACCAAGTTCGGAGTTTTCAGGCTCGGTATCGTCTTCCTCAAGTCAGGCTAGCTCTTCTCAATACCCTAGCCCATCTCCGTTATCTGATTTTAATCCTATGACCGAAATAGAGACGCAGTGTGAAGCGTTTCTCGAATTTCTCCGTCGATCGGAGCGTCTTGCCTTCGATACCGCATCCTCGTCGTCTGAAAAGACTACCACTCCACGGCGTAATCTGTCATTTGCAACGGATACTCTCCTATATAAAATCCTATCCTCTGGACCAGGTGCACGCTTTGCCACAGCAGGCACCCGAAAGCAAATCATATCCCGTTTGGCGTCTCTCCTGATGATCAACGCCGCATTATGGGACTACCGCCTTCTCCCGGAGAAACGAGATAGATTTCTCAAAGCCTTGTCTATGAAACTGGTAGACAAGGAAGTCGACTTGAATGAATCTGTCGAAGCATTGTTGCAAATTCTCCTCGCTTATGACGACACGTTTGGTATCCGTGATCTAGAGAAGGAGGAATATAACGAAAACCTCCGCAACCACCTCGTATTCAACCATGAAACTGGCGAGAGCTTAACAGTGCGAGCTATTAAATCCGGCATTGACCCCTATCAACGACCCTGGCTTGTCGGACGCCTGCTCAAAATTGCCAAGAGGCTGTGCTGGGTCTCCTGGATGTCCCTGAACGAGATGCTATTCTCCTTCCTGACTCTTCATTTGCAGTGGCCTAGAATGGCACTCTGGGAGGATTCATTGAGAAAAGAAATTCTATCAGCACCATTGACGAAGTATGTCATGCCAATCCCACGAAGCTAAGCGCTGTACTATGGCGTTTTTTTCCCTCCTGGGTACCCATGTCTTTAAAACGGAACCCGTCCACTATTTGGAGCGAAGGCCTTTGTTGTTGGAAAAGGGGATTTGTCGCAAGGAAATTCGTATAGGAGGACATTTATCCCCGAACGATTCCTAACGGACTCTTTGGTTATTACTTTAAAACTGAATAATTTCAATATATTGATGAACAGGGAGCTGTTGCCACTTCACGTTTAAGCGGGCTCGATTGTTTTGCTCTCAGACCTAGTTTCAATACTGGGTTTTTCGGCTGAAGCATAGCCAGAGGAAGATGGCGTATTGTTCTTAAGCTTGGGTTCGAACACGCCATCCAGCTCTTCCAACGTTTTCCCCAAAGTTTCGGGAAAAAATGCCCACACCAAAATTGCTCCCGCCCAGTTAAATGTCACGAAAAAGTAAAAGTACTTATATCCTAGTCGCGATAATGCAATTGGCGAACACTGGGCAAAAACCAAATTCAAGCTCCAGTTAACAACAGTCGCCACGGATGTACCTCGCGCTCTAATCGCCGTGGGGAAAATTTCAGACGGGTAGATCCACGAGATGACGCCTAGCGATGTGAAACACAGCGTGAACACGAAGTACATAGCAACCTGTGCCCGCAGCGCGTTATCATTTTGCGATGTCCGGGGATCAAAGGCCTGGAAGAGAGCTACTTCGACGCAGAGTGTTGCACCCATGCCGATAAAGGATGGAATTAAGAGTTTTCGTCGACCGACATGATCCAGAATAAACAAGCAAAGAGTGTTCCAGGTCCATGCCAATGCGCCGGATATCCCAATGATCATTAGGGATTGAGACGTGGAGAACCCAAGGCCAGCATATATTCGTGGGCCATAATAGGCTATTACGTTGATGCCAGAGCATTGTGTTAAGGCTTGGATCCCGGCACCGAGAAATACCCGACGGCGTTTGGCTGGGCAGCGAAAAAACTCAGCCCACGATTTTGCAGAGGAAAGTCGTTCCTGTGAGATGGCCTTTTGGATTTCGCAGAATTCTTGGTCTATGGACTTTTGATTAAGGTGGGCATGCGTCCCGCGAAGGCGACATAGCACTTGACGACCGTTATCTGGTTTGTTGTGCTCAATAAGCCAACGAGGACTCTCTGGGAGAAATAGGGCGCCCGCCGCTAAGACAATAGCTGGTGCTACTTGAAGCGATAGTGGCAATCTCCAGGAGAGAATGCCGGGAAGAAGGGAGCAGCCGTAGCCAACCCATTGCTAAAGGAAGCGATTTAGTGCGAGATATGGAGGTTTACATGTGACGGAAAACTCACTGCGACAACGAACCCTAGCCCTATCATCCACTGCTGCATTCCGGCTAGAAAGCCTCGGGTTTGAAACGGTGCGACCTCAGACTAGCTCAACTGAATCAGCATCTCCGCTTCCGAGCGCTCTAGCCAAGTGATATCAGAAGTCGGGAATTTACACAGTATACAGGAACTGTCGCCGACATAATTCCGATTGCCACACCTGCTGTGAATCTTCCTACGATTAACATTCCAACCGCTGTGGCTCCACCTTGGAAAGCGGCTCCAGACGCAGCCAATATGCCGCCAATGAACAAGGCGATTCTTCGTCCGTAGATATCAGATAGGTATGACGCGAAAACCGACCCAAGGATGGCGCCGCCTGCAAAACTGTTTCAGAATGACGCCCGTCCAGAGCCAAGATGATGAGAAACAGAAGCCTTCTTACCTGTGAAGGAAGAGACGATCCCGCCTATAGATGAGTCAGTCAGATCATGTTCAAAGCGCTGTTTAAACTCCTCTTGCGCAATGCTGGACGATATTATGGAGGAGTCATAGCCAAAAAGGAATGAACCCAACGCCGAGAATGCGCAGCAAAGTACCACCAGCATGGTTGTCATATCGAGTTCTAAATTTTTCTTTCTTGCTTGGCAGATTTATTCCAGAACTTCGAGCTCTGTCGTCCTCAAAAACTTGCAGATACACCAATATAAATCAATTAAATTGCTTGAGTTAAGCAAGAGGTCACATGCGGCATTATCCTCCGTAGCACGAAACCTAAGCTCAGCTCTTGCTTAACAACCCACGAGTAATACAGTCGTAAGGTCCAGGGGTTCAATATAACGGGGGCGCTCCCATTAAGGTTGGTCGCTCTGTGCTAGTGATTCCCCAGTGAAAATCTCATACTTGGGTTTAGAAATGACAATAGACGGGCTGTCTGGGGAGTAGATTACACCAATCAGGCGCTGCGTTAGTGCAATGGTACATATTTGTGCGAATGTGCGGGAGACACGGCATCATCCCCAAGTATATTTATATACTGTATTCCGTGCCCCGCGGGCATGTACTGTTTTCGTAGAGGTGCCGAAGGTTTACCTAGAATAAAGACAATCCAAGCAGCGATCATTGTCAACACAACCGCTGCCCCAGAATAGGAAAGGCGGGGTTGTCGATGGACCAGTTCTAGAGCAGACAAGGGGTGCAAGACTTCCGCACAAAGCCACAAAGAACGCAATATACACGTCACAGGTCTAGGTGCTGCATCTTCAAGTTGCTCAAGGTGGATAAAGAGAAGGGAACCTGCAGAATACTGTGACGTTGGACAAGTAACAGCAGGGGTGTCCAGAGCGTGAGCCGTAAGTGTATATGTAGATACATACGGAGTACATGTTCACATACAAATTGAATCATGACGTATGTCAGCCCTCAGCAATTGGCCATAAAGGGATTCGTATATGCATCAGATATTGCTCGGGTCCGGGATTTGGAATCAGCTAGATATGGACATGCATTGTCATCTACACAGCCTTAAAAGGACTTGGGCCGTGCGGTTTTGAATAAGGATGAGAGCTTGGATCTTTGTGCAGTCATTACGCTGAGGCCACAAGGATTGAGCCTCGTCGCGCCGCGAAGTGAAAACAAGACGAAGGACGACCTCGCCTGGTGGTTTGGAGGTGCTCGGATTTTCATTCCGCCGATGCCGTCAAGGATAGTTGTCAAATCTCTTTCAGGAAAGGAAATATACAACCTGACATAACAATCAAGCACTATTTCAAATGATGCATTGGTAGAAATATGTAGATCCTGCAAACTTCTCGCATATCCTGGTTTGAAGCATGCAATTATTGCGCTTTCGCCATCGCTTCAGGGTCCATATGAGCAGCGTTAGGCAGCAGGCCATACAAGCGGAATTCTAAAAAATAACGCAGGTCAAAGGCTTAATTACAATCAAAGCTTGTTCGGCGTCACAGGTATTCAAGCGTCGCATGTATCTCTGGTCGCTTCACATCGGAGTTCCTCTGAATTCTGGTTATTTTTAGGATAGGACGCCCCTTGAATAACCGAATTCAACATAGCTCTGATAGATCAATGCTTGTATCGTGAAAGGCAATGCAGGATTACACTCTTGGAGGAACACTATGGATGAACACCGGCGTGGAGAGAAATGGCCTAATATGCAACTATGCTACCACAAAAGCAGATTTGTGGGTGCAAAAAGGTATGATATGCGTGAGAGGGAATCCGCCGTGACTGTAGGTCAGGGCAGCTTCTGGATTTGCTCGAAGTAAAGGCATGGCATAGGTATGTGCGCTGCAGGGCGTGCAGGGCCATACTGTCGATGCATGCATTGGAAGGAACACCGTTCGTCAACAGGTGCGCAAGCTGAGGCTTGAGATGCAACATGTGGCGCCTCTGGAGCGGTGCCAAGCCGCAAGCGCTTACTCAGGGTGGCACACGGGTGCATTACATAAGACATTCTAGAAAGCTTGTTGGCTTCCAGGCCAATCAGCACGCGGAAACCCCACGCTAGCCGAGCCCGCGGTGGCGAAATTGTGGCGTCATTGCTGATTAATGCACGCCCTAGTTGGCTGATTAATCACCGGAGAGTGCCGTTTAGCGGGGTTTCTGTCGCGCGAGAGAGCGAGTGCAGCACACGGTCGGGCTTTTCGCGCGCAGAAAAGCGTGAGTACACGGCAGGCAAGGAGGCCGAGGGCAATGCGAGCTTTGCGGGTGTGCCAGGCGATCATGTGCGGCGTGGCAGGGATAAGGCTGCAACCGATGTTCGGACTTAAGCTGGCCGCGCTAGTCGTCGCGCACTGACATTGATAGCGTCGGCTGAGAGATCATCGGCGTCTTGTCCCATCACATCGTATCGCTGCTGTTACTCATCGCTCTTCGAGGCAATAAGAGCGCCCCCCATCCTCGACCGTTAGTTCTCCCACAGAGTGTCGGCGAAGAGTCTGTTCCGTACGGGTTGGGTGTTGCGGTTTCGGAGGCCACTGCCAATCTTATCGCGCGGATCCGCCGCCCGCCAATCCCCCATTGCTCATTTTTATCTCGACATTGTCGCGAAATCCCCTTGCTGTTCCGGCCGCCAGACCAGACTTTCCGACTGGAAGAAGCAATTCCGGGCGTACAAAGCGTTCTAGTATTACCCTGGTAAGCCTGGTGTCCGGCCGCGTCGTTGCTTTTTAATTTTTTCTGCCCTTCATAGCCCCGCCAGCGGCTGTGGAACTCCGTCTAAGCCTCAGTGTTTATCGTCAGCTGCATACTGATATGCAACCAGACGCCGCGGCGGTTCATAGCCATTGATCCCTCAAAGCGAATGCGCCGGAGTTGTGCGACTGAGAGCCCATAAACCCTTTTGGCCTTGGCCCGGACATGTCCCATCTTGAAGGTGGCTGCAGCACTGACGACGAAGAGCCTATCCATACGACCTCATTTCCTTGTTTCATCGCTCCGATGAGCCTGGGTATTCGGCACCAGCGCTCGCAAAATGGACTCGCAAGACAATATCACTACTCCCGCCGCCCAGGCCTCAGAAGACAAGGGTGAACAGCCTGCGCCGGGTGAATCAAAGGACGGCGCCTCCAAGGACCCTGGCTGCAAAAAGCCGCCCAGCACACACTCTGACTCAGCTGAAGGCAGTCCTGCACCAGATACAGATCAAGTAAAGTCGGCCATACCGGTGCAGAAGCGACGGCGAGTCACAAGAGCATGTGACGAATGCCGCCGTAAAAAAATCAAATGTGATGGCAAACAGCCATGTACTCACTGCACCGTATACAGCTACGGTACGCTACTGGCGATATGTCCTTCCTCCTTTGTGGCTACGTTTGCCTTTTACTAACATCTAATTCAATATTTGTAGCTTGTACGTATGACCAGCCATCAAACAGGAGAAGAAACCCTGCGCCACAGTACATTGAGGCACTAGAAGCTCGATTGCAAAGGGCAGAGGCCTTGTTGCGCGCAGTGCTTCCAGAGGTCGATTTAGACGATTCATCGATTGATACTAATAAGGTTGATGATTTCATTTCTACCATCAAGAAGAAGCGCAAGAATGAAGTGAAGACTGAGCCCGACACAAAGGAGCTGAGTACCTCTTCTGAGCATTGCGATGAGTCTCTTCTGGAGTCAATGGTAGAGAATACTGGTTCTCTAGACCTGGATGACCAGGGTCACTGGGATTATCACGGTCAGTCTTCTGGTCTCATGTTCGTCCGCCACCTGCGGAAACAGTTCGGAGGTCTTGTACCCGAGCGGGCTCCGTCCAAATTCCAGCAGATTTCTCAGATCTTGGAAGGCGCGAAGTCATCATCAGATTCCCCAATCGATACATATATGTCTTTGGCTCATGACTTGCCCCCGCGAGACATCGCACGGAACCTTTGTGACAATGCTCTCGATGAAGCGTGTATTGTGCTACGGTTCATGCACAAACCTACTTTCAATTCCATGTTCAATCGAATATACGATATTCCTGCTGAGAAATATACAAATAAGGAGAACACATTTTTGCCATTACTGTATCTTGCACTTGCTGTTGGTTGCCTGTTTCGAGGTGTGGGTGATTGTACTCTAGATAAATCCGGGTATGAACCTGCAGTGGACCAGGGGTAAGATATATATCCACTTATTCAACATGCAACGCCTGACTAACATTGAACCAGCTTCCAATACTTCAAGGCAGGGAGACTGCTTCTCGATATCACGGAATGCCGTGATCTCACATCCCTACAAGCTATTTGTTTTATGATTCTATTTCTTCAATCATCCGCTAACGTTAGCACTTGCTATTCGTATATTGGCATTGCGCTCCGGGCATCACTTCGCCTCGGCCTACATCGTTCCGTGTCAGCGAACTTCAGCCCAGTAGAATTGGAAACGCGCAAGCGTGTATTTTGGGTTGTCCGCAGTATGGATGTCCATGTTAGCACCATTCTTGGTCTTCCATGGATGCTCAGCGCAGACGATATTGATCAAGAGCTGCCCCTGGGAATTGAAGATGAATACATCGCCCCAGAGGGTATCTTGCCCGTACCGTCAGGCTCCGTCTCCTTGATGGCTGGAGTAAACGCACATATACGACTGTCTCAAATTCTATTGAAGGTGACGAAGTATATATATCCTGTAAAGGCGGCCAATCTGAGCTCCGGTCATACATACATGGTCAGCCACTCTAAAATCCGCGAGATTGAGCGGGATCTCCAACTATGGAAGGAAGATCTTCCCGAGGCATTTAAACCTGGCGGCGACGCACCCCCCAACGTCGACAGGTAAGTAATCTGTATCTGTTAGGCCCCCCAGTGCCGGTCTGACAGCCCTTCTAGACTGAGACAGCTGCTACGAATCAGCTACGCGCACGTGCAGATGGTAATGTATCGACCGTTTTTACACTATGTTAGCGGAGGTTCTCAAGATCGTGGGATTGATAAACGTTCGTATGCTTGCGCTGCAGCATGTGTAAGTGTGGCGAGAAACGTGGTCCATATCACAGCAGAAATGAAGAAGAAACAGCTTCTGAACGGCTCGTATTGGTTCACCATGTATACGACCTATTTTGCCATTCTCTCCTTGCTATTTTTTATTCTGGAGAACCCAGACTCAGCAACTGCCAAGGACGGCATCTTGAAGGATGCACTTGAAGGCAAAAACACACTGGCAGGCCTTGCGAAGAGAAGCATGGCGGCAGATAGGTGTACTCAAAGTCTTAATGTTCGTATTTACCCACCCTTTGTTTTTTCTTTTTTTTTTCTCTCTTTTCTTTTTCAAAGCTCTTCCCAGCTAATATCGACTGTGAAGTCTATATTCAAGCACTTACCAGAGCGGCTACGCAATCGTCGTGGAAACGTACCGGCCCCTGTAAACAGGAAACGCCCTCAGCCGACGCCCTCTCACTCCGTTTCAATGCCACTTCCAACTGGAACGCGTACGCCTCCAGGAATGTTGAAGGATAATGATGGAATCCCACCAGATGCAGTAAAACGATCACATACCTTTCCAACCCAGATGACAGCCGGTTCAATCTTGGCACCACAGCAAAAAGCTCCTCAGAGCAACGGAGCTACTGTAAATGGAGGTCATGGCGCGCCGCCGCTCTCGGGTTTGAGTCAATCTCCAACAATGATGTCGCAGGCTACGTCAACGTTAGCTTCGATTTCAGACATGGATGCCACCCAGATATCCAGCCCATCATCACCAATGTCCGTTTCACAACAATACCATTCAACACCCCTGAAACACCCACATTCGTTTTCTCCGCCGTTTGATAACCCCAGCCGTCTTCCGGACCTCATGCCAATGATGTTTCCTTCAGATGACCCGTTTGCATATCCAAACCAGCCTCTGTCAACGCTGGAAGACGGAGCATTCAAGCAGGAATCCATGGACATCTCGAGACCATTTCCATACCGGCCGGGTCCGCAGCAAATATCCACGGCCATGGACGCCGGCACTCCAACTCGCACAACGGCGTCTTCACCCGCAAACTTCATCAACAACCCCAACTTCTCCACCTTCTCCAACCCCGACCCGTCGACCGCCCTCGCAGGCATGAACCCACGCACAAAGGGCCTGGGGAGGTATCTCACCCACCACGCACGCAAAGCGTCCGAGTCCACGACCGCCGACCCCACGAGCCCCGGGTACATGGAGAACCCGGACCTCGTGACGATGCCGGGGCAGGCGTTCCTGTGGCAAAGCCTGGCCACGCAGGACGGCACCGGAGGCAATTTCTTCCCCAACGCGGCCGTGCCCGAGGATTCGTTCCAGGACATCATGGGCGATATGAACCTGCCCATGGACATGGGTGGTCTGCCTGGGTTCGGCGGGCTGGGTATGGACATGGGGCTGGACGCGCCGACGACGGCCACGGCGACGACGACGACGGGTATGGATTATGAGCACGGGTTCGAGAGTGCGGGGGTGGACGGCGCATCGTCGAGTATGAACCCCGAATGGACGCAATGGACGGCATGGAATATGGGAGCTTAGTGAAGCTTAGGTGTAAAGGTCTATAAGTTTTTTTTCCCCCTGCATTTGGGTTGTTGGGAGAAACGAAAAAAAAGAAGAAAGGGCATTGTTTTTGCGGTGAGTCACATAATATTCTGTTTGTAAGACTCTCTCTTTGTCTTTTTTTTTTTTTCATTTTCGAGTGTTTCTCATTGATTTTCACGACTTTTCAAAAAATTTCAAAGTGTTCGCGACGTATTCGAGATATGCTGTCGCTTTTCATTCATATTTTTCGTTTTCTTTTTCTTTTTTTATTTTATTTTTATTTTTTTCCATTTTTATAGATTGAGCGGAGCACCTCCGCTAGCACGCCATCAAGAGTGTGATTAAGTTCGTTTTCCGCAATAGCAGGAAAGTGTATCCGTTTTCATCTCTCCCCTAATAGTTGTTCAAAGCAAGCTGTCCCAAAAAGCCTGGGGAATTCTCTTTGTTTTGAATCTTGTGTATAGCCCCACCCCCTTGCTGTGATGTCGAGACGATGCGGATGTATACATATTTTTCCTTGGTGTGAATTCAGGGGTATCGATGATCTGGGCCTATGAAAGTGTATTAGAGAACGCCTGCTTTCACGACGTATATATTTTGGTTAGCTGAATAAATTGGAAAACGGTTGATAGCCGCGCTCTATCATCTGCTGTGTGCACGGAGTAATATTGACCCCCCTGTTTAGACCCCCCTCGATCAGATCTCGAAAAAAGCTTGCCGCCCCCGGGTATCGCTGCCGAAGCCGCCTAGTTAGTTAACTAGTCCTCTCGGCCGGCACCCGCTCTCGCAAAATACAGCGTACCACACACATCAAAACAGTATTATTTTTTTTTTATTTGCGCTGAAGTTGAAGCCACATCGTGAGTCTTGGCGCCACATCCGGGCGGCCATTGGTCAGTTCAAGGCTAGCTGTTCGAGATTCTCGTATCGCCCAGGCTGCCCCCCGTTGCGTTTGTCGCACGCCAGAGAGAGAGATAATAGTAATAGCTTTTTGAGTAAACGCCTTGCCGATTCGGCTTACCGTGGAACAGGGGTCTGCCACTAGCAACGTCCGTCGTCGACGACGACGACATGTCATGATGTATCATCCCCTCCTTGTTCGCGAAACCACGTCTGCCGATGCAGCAGCGGCGGCTGGCGAAGGGAACGCTCGCTGTGATGTCCTGGCGGCGTGCTGGCAAAAAAAAATGGGGGTGTTGGAGGGGTATTGCACCGCTGGATCATCGGGGTATGGCCTTGCTGTGATCTGGCTGCCCTGCAATGATATGCCTGGCTCTTGTGCGCCTGAGCACAGCAAAACACCTTTCAGCAGCGTCTTGAGCCTGGAGGGCCAAGACATCGGGGGGTATCTCAAGCCAGAAAACACAACAGGGTGTTTGAGCGGGGAGGGGAGGGAGTAATGCATTCGCTCACCTGGGAGCCGCCAAGTGAGTGTCGACCGTTTCTGCTCTGGATTAAACAAAAGCACGGCACTGACCTGTGAACAGATGATCTCCTCAAAATGATCTACGCGGCGTGAATGTCCGTCCGCCTGGCTCGATCACCACCGCACCACCGGCCCCCAAACTCGCCCCATCATGCCGTCACCGCTCCCACGCCCTCTCTTCGCTGTCCAGAACCATACGCCTCACCAGATGGCACTTGAAACGGAATGTACTACACCCATGTACGTACATCCTATCACTGTTCCTATTTTCTTTGTACTCTGCCCGGGGAGGAAAAAAAAAACAAAAGGCGTCTGCACTCCACCTCCTTGCGCCTAATTGGGGTGGTATAACACATCCATCTTATTGTTATTGTTATTATTATTCCCGGGCCTCCGCGCCGGCAGACTCTCGGAACAGCCCGCGACGAGTCTGGATCTCTCGCAAGTCCGAAAAAAATGACTGAGCACATGCTCAGTGGTGCGTTGCGACTGCTCGACTTGGCCCGAGAAGTGTGACACGTTAGGGGAGGGGGGGTTTGGATGCCTGTATGGCCTTCGAGCCCTTTTTTTCTTTTGGTCCCGCGTGTGGACGAGTAAGCACGGCAGCAAAAATAGGAACGTCGACGATATTAACTGCGTCAGCTCGGGCTCGGGGCGGGGGGGAGGGACGCGGCGATGGCTAGACCGCCATCAAGCTTCGGCGTTCGATGGGATGGATCTCGGGGCCTTTTCGGTCGTGTGGGACCTGTGATGGTGCGGCGGGTGGTGACGGGTGCACGCGTGTTCTCCAGCGGCACTATTTGCCTCGGAGGGTGCCTGGCACGCTGGACCAGACCAGACCAGCCATCGGGTTCCAGTACTGGTAGTCTGGCGGATGCGGGAGTTCGAGGCGACGTAGGCGAGCGAGCGAGCGACCAACCAACCAACCCCGAGCTAGCGGGGAGAGAAACGAAAGCGAGGGCCACCGGCACCAGCACCATTATTCCAACCACGCTCAAGCAGGGAGATGTGGACATCATCATCATCATCGAAGAACAGCTCAGACGTCCGAACGGACATGTCTCAGCAAAACGTGCAAGATCCGTACCAAGATCCGAGGGCCGGTGTCCACACCATGGGATTTGCGTGACAGAGAGAGAACAACCCGACGGCCAGAAGGGCGCTGCGCCAATCAGACACTTTCGCGCGCGGGGAACGAAAACGCACGGGGTGGAGCGGCGCAGAATAATAATATGCACGCAGGCAGGCAGGCAAGGCTGCTGAGCGTATCGGGAGGATCAGGAATCTCCCAGGTTAATAATACTACTGAGAAATAAAATTGACGGACGGGGGCCGACGGGCGTCGACGGCCGGCCGGCCGGGCGGGTGCGGGACAAGACACCGCGCAGAAGCAAATAATAATAATAACGATGATGGGGGGAAAAAAGGACGCCATGCCGTTGTCGACACGGCGAAAAAAAAAACAAACCCAAAAAAAAAAAAGAAGAAAACTGGGCAACGAAGAGAAGAGATGCAGAGAAGAGATTGTATCACGACCAGGGGGGGACCCGGGAGATCTCGACTGATCTATGGCCCATCTCCGCAGAAGCCTGGCACATACTACTATTCTGTTTTGATTATGAGTATTATTGGGTTGGGCAGCAAAAACCTTAGCCAAGGGGGGGAGGGGACCCTCTCTATTGCTTGCATGATTGTTTTTCTTTTGCGTGTTCATCTCTCTCCTCCCCTTTCATTTTGAGGCTGGCTGGCTGGCTGACTGCCGCTGACTGACTGATTGGCCTGGCTGGCCTTCCCCGCCCTCCCCGGTCGCCCGCCCCCGAAGCAAAAAAGCCAAGTTTGGCGAAGAAGCTGGACGGTAATCTCAAAAAAAAAGAAAAAGAAAAGGGGAAGCATGTGCGCGCGCATGCATTGTTCCTCCAGCCAGTCAGGACCAGCCTGCAAGCAGCAGCAGCAGCAGCATCACAACGCCTCAGGGTTGCCGGGGGGAAGAGAGTACGGAGTAGTGAGGGGAGGACCACGTCGACGAGGCTGGCGAATAATACAATATCCGGAATACGGAGTTCGGAGAACATGTGGTGCGGGCATAGCTGAGGAGGGGAAGATGATGGTTTTTTGCAAGGATGGGCTGGTGGGCAAAAGTGAGCATGAAATGGACGAACGACAGGAGGAGGTTTGGATTGCCTGGATGGATTCAAACGGTGCTGATGGTCTGTTGGGGCTAAAAACGCTCGCTGCGACGGCGTACGGAGAACAGCCGCTCCCGCTACTGCTAGTACTACTGCTGCTGCTGCTGCTGCTGCTGCTGGGGGGGGGAGGGACAAGGGGAGGCCCATGGTGGCCTGAGATCACCGAACACACGCCGATCGATGGGCAAAAAAGAAAAAGAAAACACCCGGCCAGCTACGGATTTCCTTGGTCTTGGGCTCGTAAGGGTATATTTTTGGGTTATACTTTTCCTGCGAACAACCCTTTTTCAGAGTTCCCTGGCCGGGCGTCGAAGGTCAGCGAGGGAGGGGGGGGGGGGGTCAGGGACCAGGGCCGGAAAAGCGGGCAGCGCAGCGGGCGGGGCGCGGAAAAAGAAAAGAACGGGCGCGCGCGCTGGCTGAAAAGGGGAAAAGGGCAAAAGCTTCGTGGGCAGGCGAAGTGGGTTGATTGATTGATTGATTGCCTGACAGCGAGCTACGGAGTTGTCTATCATATGATATCTTCTATCGAGAAACGAAGGTACGGTACGGAGTACTCCGGACGCGGCAAGAAAAATACCACTACTGCTACTGGCTGCACACTCAACGCCCCCGTTTGGACTGGACGACGACGAATGGGCGGCGTGGATTACACGACGAGCACGGCTCGGGGCTGGTCCAGACCGGCGTGTGTGTGTGTGTGACAGAGAGTCTGTGCTAAGGGAAGCGTGTCTTTGTCTGCCACGCCTAAACAGGACAGCCGGACGGGATTGTGGTTTGAGGCTAAAATGGGCTATTTTTTTTTTTATTTTTTTGTTGGGGCGTGCAGGCCCCGGAGTGGATGCAGCACGGCTGGAAACCCGTGCAGGAACAACACAATGCCGGCGCGTGGTTGAGGGCGGGCAGAGCGGTAGGTGGTGGTGATGCAAGACAAACAAGCACCTGAAAAAGGAGAATGCTAGAGAATGCGACATACTAACCGCGTGCTAGTGTGGCTCTCCTCCGTACTCCGGACTCTGGGCTCCAATGGGCGGCCACAGCCAAGTGGTGGCCCGGCTGGGAGTTGTCTGTGTGGATGGGTGCATGCCCTGCCAGCACCGGATATCCGCGTGCTTCGGCTTTTTTTTTTTGTTGGATTTTTCTTGATTCTCTTGCTTGTCCTGATCTTTGCTTTTGGCGCGCATTGCTTCTACTCTGCAGTGCGGCCTTGGAGGCGTGAGACTACTCCGTACCCCGTGCAGAAATCGTTTGGCTGCTGGCTCTCTCTCTCTGCCCTGTCTGGCTGGGGAGCCACTCTTCGCCACCCCAAGAAACCGGGTTGCGTGGTCCTTCGGCGCATTGATGCAACTAGCGGGCATTCCTCCTCCCCCCCCCTTTTTTTTTGCTTTCTCTGGCTGGCGGTGGAGCCGGCGTGCGCCCGGCTCGCACGCTCCCTTAATATTATTCTTCTTCCCAGTGGCGGGCCCTGATTTGGCGGGCTGGCCGCCGCCGCCGGCCGGCTACCCCCCCTGGCACCACGGGAGGCGTCAGCCCTACTACTGTGGGCGGTGAGCAGGATGCAGCGTCGTAGCGTGGTGGTTGGTATATCTGTAATGGCATGTATGATTTATTATTATAATTTCAGGATGGGGTGGGGTTGGGATGGAGATCAGTTGGATCCCACGCGGCCAGGGACGGGCATGGGACACGACAGATAAGAAACGTCGCGGGCGACGGGCTGGGACGGATTTCTTGATTTACGTGCGGAGCTAGCTAGCGCCAGAGGAGCAGCTCAACAGCAGCAGCAGCAGCGGCAGCGGCAGCGGTAGCAGGTGTGGCGGTGGGCTCAGCCACCCTGACTGCCTGGCGGCGACGGCGCGGCGATAACTCGGCGGTCGGCCGGGGGCTGGGCGGCCGGGGCAGGCTGGGCGGCGGGGCTTGGCGGCTGGGGGGGGCGGCGCGCGCGTATAAAGAGCGGCGGCGCCCTCAGGCCAGCGCCCGCTTGGCGGCCTTGTCCCTCCCCCAAGACTTTCCTCTCGCTCTGCCCAGCACGCCCAGCCCGCCGTACCAGCAACCACCCAGCCTACGGCGTACCGCTCACTCGCTCGCTCGCCACGTCAAATTCGCTCTCTCGCCGGCGCGACAAGACCCGCGCTGCTTGGCGCCCTGCCTGATGGCTTCCACCGACCCCCAAGACTCCTCCTCCGCCCTCCTGCACCACCCACCACCACCACCACCACCACCGCCCGCCCAGCCCTCCTCCCTCCACCACCACCTCCCTCTCCAACACCACCACCAACAACAACCACCACAACCACCACCACCAACACCACCGCAATCTCTGCAGCCGCTCGCGCAGCACTCTCTCTCTCCTCCTCCTCCTCCCCCTCCTCCCCAGTCTGCATCGCAGCCGTTGTCCATGCAGGCTCAGCAACAGCAACAGCAGCAGCAGCAGTCGCTCGCCCAGCAACTCCAGTCCGCCGCCGTCGTTCCGCCGCCCGTCCAGCAGCAACAGGCTCAGCAGCAGCAGCAGCAGGCTCTCGCCGCTGCCCCTGCCGCCGCCCAACAAGCCGTCGCCGTGGCCGCCGCCGCCGCCTCTGCCGTGCCCATTGCCTCTGCTCAGGACGCAGCAGGGTCCAATGCGGCCGCCCAACAGCAGCAGCAACAGCAGCAACAACAACAGCAAGCTCAACAGCAGCAACAACAGGCTCCGCAGCCCTCTGACCTGACCTGCCAGTGGACTGGCTGTCGCGAGGTCTGCCCGACGCCCGAGGCCCTCTATGTACGTTGTCTTGTCTTGCCCCCGTCTTCCTAACCCGTGAGCTCGCGTTTCGAGTAGCAGTCGCTTGTTTTGGTCGCGTCCTCGTTTTTGTCGTCGATCTTTTCTTTTTCTTTTTTTTTTTTATCGTTTTATTTTATTTTATTTTTTCTTTGTCGTCGAACAGATGAGACAGTCGCCTTGCCGGCGAGAGCGTTGGGCGCCATTGTTGTTTGTTGTCGCAGGACGCGACAGAGCCAAGCGAAGCATCCAAGATGCCCCCCGTTCATCGCTCCCCACGGCTAACCTCGCTCTCGCGCCCACAGGAACACGTCTGCGAGCGCCATGTCGGCCGCAAGAGCACCAACAACCTCAACCTGACCTGCTCCTGGGGCAACTGTCGCACCACCACCGTCAAACGCGACCACATCACCTCGCACATCCGCGTCCACGTCCCCCTGAAACCGCACAAATGCGACTTCTGCGGCAAGGCCTTCAAGCGGCCCCAGGACCTCAAGAAGCACGTCAAGACCCATGCCGACGACTCCGTCCTCGTGCGATCGCCCGAGCCCGGCCACGGCGCCCGGCCCCCCAACGGCATGTTCGGCGTCACCATGGGCCCGGATGGGAAAAGTATGCTCCGTTCGTTCTCTCTCTCCCTCTCGCTGCACCCCTTGTTGTTCGCGGCTTTTTCCCTGGCCTGCTCCGCCGCCATCTGCTAACCCTTTTCTCCCTGTAGCCGGCCACTACTTCGAGAGCGCCCTGGGCCACGTCCCCGGCGCCCCCTACGGCCACCCCCATGCGCCCTTCTACCACCCGCAGCAGCAGCACCCGCAGCACCCGCAGCATCCCCAACATCCCGCGAACCCGTCGTACGGGAACGTCTATTATGCCGTGGGCAGCGATGCCACCCACCAGGCTTCGTATGAATCGAAGAAACGGGGATACGATGCCCTCAATGAGTTTTTCGGTGATTTAAAACGACGTCAGTTCGACCCTACCTCCTATGCCGCGATAGGCCAACGCCTCTTGAATTTGCACGGATTGCCTCTCCCCTTGGTTCACGCTGCCGCAGTGCCTGAATACCAGCCAATGCCTGCGATGGTCGCTGTTGGTGGTCATGGAGGTTATCATGCTGGCCCAATCCCTGCCCAGTCCTACCACTTGCCTCCGATGGGGAATCTTCGCACCAAGACTGACTTGATGAATATTGATCAGTTCCTGGAGCAAATGCAAACCACCGTTTATGAGAGCGATGAAAATGTCGCCGCCGCTGGCGTCGCTCAGCCCGGCGCACATTTCGTCCACGGGGCCTTGAGTTATCGCACTACCAACTCCCCCCCCACGGCCTCGCATCTGCCCTCCAGCCATGCCAATGCTCCAGCTGCTGCTGCTGCTGCTACCCCTCAAGTCCTGCCCGCCTCTGCCAGATCCCCGCACAGTGTGACTCCCTCCTTGACCCCTCCCTCCAGTGCCCAGTCGTACACTTCTGGTCGTTCGCCCGTCTCCCTGGCCTCGACTCACCACATCCCGCCGTCCTCGCACGCCGCCTCGCTCCCGCAGTCCAGCGCCAGCATGTATCCCACCCTGCCGACGTCCTCCGCCCAAGAATCCGCCGCCGCCGGCTATCCTAATGTCTCGGGCACCGCGCCGCCCTCCACGCTCAGCAGCATGTTCGACAACGACGACCGTCGCCGGTACACCGGCGGCATGCTGCAGCGCTCGCGCATGGACTACACCGACGCCATGGACATGTCGACGAACGGCAGCAACAGCCCCAACTCGACTGTGAGCCATCATGACAAAGTCTCTGACAGTATGATCGACCCGTTCCTCCGTCGTGCGTCCAGCGATCGCCGCTCGTCCACCCCCACTGCCCGACGCAGCAGCGGCTCGGGCAGCAGCCCAGACTCCAGCGATACTCCTCGCAACAACACCACTACCTCCCGTTCCGCGGAGGACATGTGGGTGGAGAACGTGCGTCTGCTGCAGCGTCTGCGCGACTACATCCGCGATCGCCTCTACCAGGGCGATTTCGAGCAGGAAAATCGGCGGTCTCCCAGCTATTCTCAGGACGGAGGGTTAAGTGCGGGCGAGATGCAAGGCATGCAGGCGGTAGCGGCGGCGACGGCGGCGGATGATGATCGGGACGAGGCACGCAGGAACGAGGGGAGTGGTGGCGAGCTGAAGACGGAGAGCTTGTACCCGGTGCTGAAACTGGACGGTGATGACGACGGTGATGCGAAGATGAAAATGGATGAATGATATCCGATTGTTTTTTTGCTATTTTTTTGATTCTTTCTTTTTTGTTGTTGATGTTATCGTTGTTGCTGCTCTTTTTTTTTTTTTTTTCTCTTTTTTTATTGAGTTGAGAATCTCTCTTGTGTTCGTTCAAACTGGTGGATGGAAATATCACTTCTTATTCTTTTTTCTCGACTTCTTTTTTTTTTTGTGCCAACGTTGCCAATGCCCGCCGCCTATACTCGTTGCTATCTTTGATGACCGCCAAGTGATGCCTATGTTCCTCCGGGTCTACCTTTTTACTTTTACTCCTGCCCTTTAACATATATCAGGTTTCCTTTTTCTTTCTCTTACAAAGTCCCCAGAAGTCTCACGGGCTCTTGCTGTCTAGTTTGATTTTTAAACTGCTTCGGATGACGACTTGTCTCCCAGACTCTCGACTTTTTTTGTGATGATGATATGCTTGAATGCGTACTTCGTGACTTTTTTTTTCTTCCTACAAGGCGCTGGTGCGAGCGATGATGCGTGCGTGGTGAATGCCTTCAATACCCCTTTATATTACTACACAGGCGCGCGCGCACGCCTCTCTCGCTCGCACTGCGGTGACGTCCTGCGTTCTGCCTTTTTTTTTTCCATGCTGGACCCCTAAGTAGCGGTCCGCGTGCTCTGCTATATCTGTACATACGCCCCGTAGTCTTCTCTCTCGCTCTTATCTCTCTGGTTCTTGCTTCTGAAAAACAAATGAATCTCATCTATCAGAAATCATTATTCCTTCGTAAATACCAATACAGCCCGGTCCGGTTTCGCCCCCACCGTACTACGTCTGCTAGTCCGCAAGTAGCCTAGTGCCTACTCCCTGATTGGCCGGTCGTCCTGACGAAATGAAAAAAATTTCGTTACCAGTCCTCAACCCCCCCCACTATTTGCCGGTTACGGCAGTCTTGGAACGCGTTCTCGAAAGCTTGGCGTGCGCGAGCACGCTGAGTCAGCAAGTTTCTGTTCTGTCTGTGTGATCTTCGCCTGCCTTGCCGCGCCGCCGGAACTCTGCGATAAAATGCAATTATTAACAAACATCGAGTTTTTTTTTGCCATTATTATTCCACCCATTCCTGCCTGGACCGCTTTCGGCAGTGTGTTTTGCTTTGCTTTGCTTTGCCTTGCTTGCTTGCTCTGGTATGGATCTCGCACACGCGAGTCGCAACGTCACGCACACAGCAGACTAGTACTAGCATGCTGTATCTACTGACTAAGTAGTTAGTTAGAGTGCCCTTGCTGTTGTTATCGACGCGCAGCATCGTGATCTCACTATTTATTTTTCTTTACCTAACCACCACCACAACCACCATCCTCCACCCGCCACCTCTACCGACTTACGTACAAACCTCATCCTCCTCCTCTTTTTCGCCTCGCCCGTCCTACGAACATACCGAAGTCTCCCGCATCCGCACCGCCCCCGTTGGAAAAAAGCCAAAAAAAGAAACTGGGCTCGAACCGGACAAACAAACGGCTTGTCGCGATAAGAGAACTATTTTTTTTCTTCGTGCCCTCGTTCGGCGAAGGAAGGGAAACGGGCCTCTCGCAAGCCAACAAACACATACACGCGCTGCGCGCGTGAACCCTTTTTTTTATCGCGCGTCATCGTCATCGTCGTTGTCGGCTACTTCGTTCTCTCGGCCCGGACGCGCATTACATACAAGAGAAATTCCGCGATAAGATTCGACTCGTTTGTTTGAAAGTATTTTCCTGCGACAACTCGCTGCAGCGGTTTGATATTATTATTATCCTCCTCCTCGGGGGGAAGTGGACGCTGAAGTCATACCTTGCTCACGCAAAACAAATACATAGTTACAACCTATTTTTCTGCCTCGCGACCCTTCTTACCAACCACCCGCCCGGTAGTTAAAACGTCTTCGCCTCTCCGCCGCCGCACGCGAGCTTTTTTTTTTTTTTTTGACCCTCGATTATTGACTCCGTACAACTTACTAAAGAACAACAAAAAAAAAAAACACAACACATATAACGTCACCAGCTTGGCACTGACGGGTGTTGCTCATAAAGTTTTTTTTTTCCTTCCCTTACACAGAGAAGGGAACAAAGAGAGTTTTACCGACCGGTCTTCGGGTCTGGGTGGCAAGTGAAAAAAGGCGCCCCCGGGGCAAGTACAAACATCAAAACTACTTTTTTTACTAACTTGGTCCTTGCTCTCCTTGTTTTCTTTTCTTTTCGGCTTTCTCTACCTCCTCACTTCCTAAGTGCTCTTCGATTTCGCTGTGCTTCGAAAGAGAGAAAACTTGCGTCTTGTCGTTTGGAAGCTATCTTTTTTCTCGAAAAACCCCACGCTTTGGAGAAGGACGGAGATAAGATAAGGGCGAGATTTTCTTTGTAGCTGTTGCCTTGTTTGTGTTTTTTCTTCAACCTGTGAGCTTCACACATCTTCTTCTCGGGTTTGGTTCTCTCAGTCTGATCTTGCTTGCTGAACTTACTGCCGAGCCTTTTCTTTTTTTGGCATCTACTTGTCAATAAAGTGGGGAAATAGGGCTGAAGGTGCCCTGGGTAAACAACAACACAACAGCAACAACTGTGCGATCATGCCACCTTCTACCAGGCGACGCAACAACCGTCGCCGGGAAGCTGTCCTGCAGGAGGCTCCTGATACTGATGCTCTGGACTCATCACCCAGTCGGCGATCTGTGAAGAAAAGAAAGGTACGCCTCCACTTAACCTGCTTGCTATGGTTCTGGTGGTTTGCTTGTGTGAACCATACATAGTCTGTGAGGCAGCTTCGCTCATGGTTCTTGTTTTTTTTTTTTTCTCTTACTAGATCGACCACAAAGCCGATACAGAGCACGAAGAGACCGCTGTTTCCGACCAGAGCTCCGATGAGGGTTCTTCCAGGGAGAACGATGCTACTATAGACCAAGACCTGGTGGACTCCGTGATTTCCTGCCTCAATGTAGCCCCCGAATACGTCGCTGTTCAGCATGAATTTTCGAATGCCAAAAACAGGGAGGAAAATCCTGAGAGTGTCAGGGCCTATGCGAAGATTGCCGGGCGAGACTGGACTTACTATATGAAGGAGCTCCACATCAACATCGGCCGCCCGCCGGATCGCGACCAGAAGTTCGATGCGCAGTCCAGCCCCGTCGCTGTCGCCGCTCAGGCGCTGCCACCGGTCCATATCGACTTGGGCCCCAGTAAAATCGTCTCGCGTCTGCACGCCGAGGTCTTCTACGAAGTTGCCGCTGAAGCATGGCGGTTTCGAGTCAACGGCCGCAATAGCGCGCGGCTGAACAACGCGGTTCTCAAGCGTGGCTTCAGCTCTCCCCTCAAGAGCGGCGACGTCATCGACGTCGCCGGCACTCAGATGATGTTCGTCACGCCCGGCGATCGAGCCGAAATCCACCCCACGTTTGTCAACAGGCTGCGTGCCATACAGGAGGTCCAGCAGCTCCAGGACCGCCCGGGCATCTGGTCTGGGTTTAGACACTCGCATCCTCAAGCCCCGTCGTCGACACCGCGTGGGCCGTCTGATTCGCAGGCCGCGCAGCGGGAGGATGCTCGGAATGGCGGTGCGGCGGCTGCGACTGTGACGCCGTCGAAGCGCCTGGCGACGCCTGCCACGGCGAGACCGAAGTCCAGAGCGGGCGATTCGGCCGTCAAGCCCTCGCCGCTGTATAATCGCGGGATGATGATGGAGAGCACGGGGGACATTGATTATAGTAGTGAGTCGGCCAAGGATTTGAAGCCGCCGTTTAGCTATGCGACGATGATCGGGCAGGCGATCTTTTCGACGGAGGAGGAGCAGTTGTCTTTGAGTAATATCTACAAGTTTATTATGGAGAAGTATGCGTTTTATAGGTATACGAGCTCTGGGTGGCAGGTGAGTTGTCTTCGGCCTTGGTTTTGTTTAGGGGGTTGGGTTTGTGCTGATGTGATTGCTAGAATTCTATTCGCCATAACTTGTCTTTGAATAAGGCATTTAATAAGGTCCCTCGTCGCACTGATGAGCCGGGAAAAGGCATGAAGTGGCAGATTGCTGCTGAACACCGGGAAGAGTATTGGAAGAAGGCCCATAAGGGCATTCAGTCATCAGCGCCATCTTCGCCAATCGGAAAGGAGAGTCCTAGTTTCCACAAGATCAATGGGGATAACAGCTCTTTTGAGAAACGACAAGAAAAATCTCAGCCTGCTGCCAGGCCCTCCCAGGCTACTTCGCCGGGCTACCATTCGTTCTCCGTTGCTCCAATTGAGGCTTTCACGCCAGATCGTGGCTCTCGCGCCGGCCGTCGTCCCGACATGCACAACCCCGCAGAGACTCCGCTGCCTGTACGCCCGCGAAACGGTGAAGGAACGCGCGCCATCGGGCTCTCCGACAACGTCACCGGCTCTCCGCCCGTTCTCTCCTCCTCATATTACGACGACGCCGCGTCGTCCATGATCACGCCCGCGCCGCTGCGCCAGCAACCGCGTCTCGCGCCCCCCAGCACAGCCCAGGTGCCGTCGAGATTCATGCCCATGAGCTCGCCGGCGCAGTTCTGGAAATTCGCCGATATCGGGAGCACGCCCGCCCGGCCCAACGACATCAGCCCCCTGAAGCCCAGTGAGCCGAATAATCGCTGGGACGGAAATGCCATGCCGAGCAGTAGCCCGCCGCCGCCGAATCTGGGCAGCCCGAGCAGACCCAGTGGTCCGGCTGGCGCGCGCCCGCGGTTTGGAACTGCTGCTCCGCAGCAACAGCAACAGCAGCCGCAGCAGCAGCAGAAGCAGCGTGAGAAGCGTGAGAAGCGGCGCTGGCAGGATGATGATGAGGAGGAGGAAGATGAGGATGAGAATGAAGAGGCGGAGGGGTTTGACCTCGCTAGGTATGTATTCCTCAGCGTGGTGGCTGGTTCTTAGTGTTTTTATGAATTTGTGGTGTGTTCTGACTGTTCTGATAAAGGGGCTTCCAACCCATCGGATCGTACCATCGACAGATGAGCAATGCCACCAGAGCAAGTGCTACGTCGACCTAATAATTTCTGGGTCAGTTGTTTTCATATGAGATGGTAATCATATCCTCCTCTTTGCGTGGGCGGACGAGATCACATACTTGTCTTAATCTCTTCGACAACATTTGTTCAAGAATAGCATCTTTTGTTTTTGCTGTTCTTCTTGCATCCGAAAGAAAGACACGAAAGGAAAAAAAAAAACCGAAACAACCGGATCGAAAACAAGCATTTTTACGCCGCTACAGATAATTTCTTCGACCCTTTCCAGCTGTTGCTGCTTCTACTGCTGCCGCTGTTGATTCGATTCTCCTATTCTGAATTCTTCTGTCGAACATAACCTTACCCGCACAACAACAAGTTATGGTCTGCCGTTGTATTACCTTCTTCTCTTCTTCACCTTGTCGTTTTTACTTTATCTAATTTTTAATTTTTACCATTTGCCTATGGGTTCAAACACATCTAGCATTTTAACACTTCTTGCCTCCGATTATTCGCATCTCACATACGAAGCACCGCAGACAGCAACAATAACAGCGCATCTCCCCACGAACAAACACGACACATCCTGTCATGACCCTCGCTTATGTCATTTTTAACGATTGTTGCATTTGTATTGTGCATTTTTTCCTGTCCTTTTGAGCAATCACCATTGTCTCTCATTCTTATTGTCCCCATTATTATGGTACAACATCTCACTGAGACTGTATCTTTTCTCGTGGTTTTTTCTATGATGGGTGATGATTTGGGGATGGCGTTCCTGATTTTTTTTCTGTTTGCTTGTATGTAGTTATGTGTGTACCTTACCTCGTCTTCCGCATGCCTTAATGGGTGAAGAACAAAAAGTTGGGAGGGGAGGAGAAAGAGGGTTTTATCATGTTGGTGCAAAGATGGGTGGAATTTAGTACGGCGCCAATGTTTACTCTTGTGTTTTTTTCTTATAATTATTGATTTTGTACTTTTATGGCGGAGGAATGGAAGACGGTACATACACGATGCGACGCAATGCGATGTGATGTGCACCTTCGGTAGCTGGTAGAGTCTCTCTCTTTCTACTGTTGAAATGCAAAACTATTCTGCTCGACTCAATTCCCATAAAGCTGTTCGTGTACTTCATAAATAAAACTTGCTATGCATAAACTCTTCTCTTGCCGATGCACAAACCTTCTAGAACAAGTGAACTTTAATAATTCATCTCTAACCCATTTGGAAGGCCTCCGTCAAAGTCATCCCCACGAATTATCCATGTTCCCGAATAACCCAACGCCGAATTCCAAAGTTCGCACTCCTGCCGAATCCGTGCTTCCGCCTCCTGCACACTCGTGGCAATTCGACGCTTAACCTCCGCGTTCCAGGACTTCTTACCACCACGCGTTCCTTTTGCTGCACTCGTTCTTCCCCTATTATCATTCTCATGCTCTTCACAGCGCGACTTGACCGCGATGCCGACCAGAGCTTGCATGGTATAATGGGCGTCGTTGCCTGCATTATGGAGATTCCAGCCTGTAAGCTCGAGGTCTACTAGGATTTTGCTGAGCGAGCTTGGCTGCATTTGACGGTTGAATACTCTGAAAAGAATGTTTGTATCTAAGCTATCGAGAAATTGCGCTTTTGACGTGCCGCTGCTTTCGTTTGATCCACTTTCACTGAAGTGGTTGGCAGCGTGAGCGAAGGATGGACACCCAAGCTGAGCCATGTACTTGATGTCTGATGAGAGGTTATGGCCGACGAGAATAACATTGCGGCGCACAGGCGCAGAGATAAGAGTGAACCGGTTTTCGGAATTCCGACGATTATCAGCAGTAATGAATTTTTTTGGAAGAGGAACTCCTCCATCTTCGTCGTCCTATATGTTTGTTAGTTAAGGACTCGAAAGGAAGTCGTTTCGATACAATATACCTCACTATCATCGGTTTTCGTACCAGCACGTTTCTCGGTATGTTTCAAAGAGCCAGAATAGGGAGGACAAAAGAACGATTCCACAATATCAGCGGCATCATTGATAGATATCCATTCGCTGTTGCCAAACTCGAAATAGTCAGGGCAGCCGGCGACAAAATCCTGGTTCACAATATGACGGTACTCAATAATTCGAAAATGGCGGGTTTTGATCTTGCCCATCCAGTTGCTGCCGTTTTTACCGGGAGAGATACCCTCCAGATCTAAAGTATCCAGTGTAGAAATACCAATTTCTAGTATCTGACTGTGCGCCTTCTCATTTGACTCAATATCGATAGAAATGAATAGCGGTGCGTCTGCAAATGGGAACGGGGCGGTATTTTTCACGTTCAAAGGTGTCATGCTGGCAGCAGCCACCAAAGAAGCAGAAGTAGAGGCGTCCCAGGAACAAGTATAGTCTACACCGAACTGTCTGCTGGGCTGGGAAAGACGGCCCCGGAGACCTAAATAGCACTGTGCACGTTTCAGCGAGCGACACCAGAGCTGAAGTCTTCTGGCTTGATCTCTCTGCTTTTTGGCCTTGCTTAACTTGGATTTACGGCGAATGGCACCAAACGCAGCTTCCATTTTGTCTTTAAAGGCTGCAAACGAGCGATCTGTGGTACCTGATGCGCTTTTGGGACGTTGAAATTGCCCCGTTGGAGGAGGGATAGTGCTTTCCAATGAATCCTTCATCTCGCGGCTGGTAGAAGTGCCTAGAAATTGCGGTAGCGGGGTACCGTCGTTATTAAATGGTAGACGTACGCCCAGATGGGATTTCTCAGGAATTTTTGCGCCACAGCCAAATTTTTTGTTGATTTCCTTCATGAGCTGTTGCACCTCCGGTTCGGGGATTAGAAGTAGGGGATTGGGAGATACAGAAGAGGGGGGGTAGATATAATACCTATTGTGAGTCATTCATTAGTAAATAATACACAAATAGCCATTGTCTAAATAGATCATTCACGAGGTACCATTGCAAGAGTGGAAGGGTATGACAGACAGAGCCTTAGTGGCGGGAGGAGGGATACATACAGATTCCATTTTCGGTTCCAAAACTTTCCGGCATCAAAAAAAGCGGGGCCAGCCTTCTCAGCAGCATCAGCATCAAGATACCTATAAGGAAAATGACTGATAAGAATAGCTGGGCAGAAGTAGCATGTATTGTCGAAATTTGGCTGCGAGGCCTGTGTAGGTTTGTTTGAGGAATCATTTGCGTTTCTTTCTCCCAGAGAGCCATCCTTCCTCCTTTTAGCATCTTTGGCGGATGAGGTCAAAGCAGCGAGATATTCATCTTCATATTCCGAATCCGAACTAAGTTCTACCTGTGTAGGGGGTGTTAAAGTTGAACTGGTTTTAGCAAGACTTTTCGGAACTTCCGAAACCGATTTACGCGTTATTTCAGGTGGTTCATTCTGGGTGTTAAGGCCCACATTGACGTTCAAAAGAGACTTATCTCCACCATGAAAGAGCATTTTCAGACGTTCAGACTGACTCATGGCTGGGGACATTGCATAGAAGAAAAAAAACTGAAAAATTAGCAGGTTCACCTGGCTGAATCTGTTGGGCTTCTAAGATGCAAGGCAAAAAAAGATGGAAAAAACTTAATGCTTGCAATTTCTCAGCTGTAGCAGATGCTGAAATGCACGCGGGGAAAATTTCAGTAAGGCAGTTGAATGTAAAGAGTAGACAAAATGCCAAATTCACTGGCAATTTTGAATAGAAAGAAGTTACATCAACCAGTTTCAATCTTAACGGTAATGCCCGTTGGTCCTGTAAAGTGAATAAAAACTAGATAGTATTAGAGCATAAGCGCTATGCCCACATAATTCAAGATTCTGGAATGGTCCAGATGAATACAGCAGAGAAAGAATGCATTTGTCTCTTCATTTCGCATCACAATGTCTGTTAATGATGCAGTCGTTCGTCGTTGCCAAACAAACCAAACACATCTAGGTGCAAACAGTGCAAAAGACGCGAAATCAGCTGATCATTAGCTGGAAGGCTTATTCTGGGTTATTATTTATCCGATAAGCCAATCAGCATTGCGTGGCAACATCATCTCCTCGCGAACTTCACGATAACATCATCACCATGAAGCAGATGTCCATACGGGTTCTGACGCCATACCCCCGCATTGCCTTTGGTCTTTGGCCCCTGTTTTTCATTCTTCTATAATATACATATCAAAAGTTTTCTGTTTTATATAATGGTGCACGATCTCCGCGCCGCCGCGCGTAAACTCCGGAATTGAGCTACCTTGCGCGTCCTTCCCCCGCGAGCATTGATCCCGCCAGAATGTCGAATGATTTGATTTCCCATCGGCCAGAACTGTTTTTGGAAGGGCCCTCCGATCCTGATGCGCAGGCAACTATCACTGATTTTATTGACTACACCGAATACCTTCCGTCAGACCTTGTTCGCTCCCTGACTTTGGTTCGGAACTTGGACAAGAAATACCTGGATGCCGCCAATGCTGTCCATGAACTCACTCGCATTTATGGCCAGCTACCAGAATTGTCCCCCAAATCTCGACCAGATCCTCACACCCTTCGCATTCAAATATCACAACAGCTAAAACGAGCGATCAATGCCCGCGAAGCGTCGTTTGCCGAAGCCTCCCGCTTATATGACGCTGTAGATCGCCATTTCGACCGTTTAGGAAGTATCAAATCTAAATTGGGTGCGCTTGCGATTACCACTGCCCGCGAGCTTGAAGCCCAAGCAAAGAACCCGCCTGTGACATATAACACCGAAAAGGTTGAAACGCCAACGCGCCTCACGTTACGTCTTGATGGTGGGCGCCAAAAATCTCGCGTTGAAAAGGTAGCTAGAAGTAGCCGTCTAACCAGCCTAAACCCAAGTCACCTTACGGTCAGCGTCGAAGGAGCTAGCAATGAAGCGCATGTTTCAGCACTTGGAGAAGATAGCCTAAAAAAGAATACTGCTCAACCAAAGAAAACGCTGAAGAATGGCATAAAGCTGCCTGGAACAAGGACCCACAAAAATGTCCCGGAACGCTCTACCAGCAAAGTCCTCGCCGCACTCCCTCCCCCACCGCCAAATGCAGAACTTGGAGGCGAACACCGTCCATGGCTACGGCTTACTGAGTGGGAAATGGCTATTCTGCGGAAAAAAATGAAAAAGAACAGTGTTTGGCAGCCAAGCGACGTTATGATACTCCGCGAACTTGGAGAACTAGGCCGTGGATGGGACAATTATCGAGCAGCAAAGGAAAAGGCCGAGCAAGAAGGCGCCGAATTTCTTGATTGCGACGATGTTATGAACACTTATGTTCCAGGAAAACTCACCCGTAAAGCTGACGCTGTGGGCGGCACCGGAACGGTGGAAGAAACGAAATTGGTTAATCGAGGTATGAAAATGAATGAAGCGAGGAAGTTGAAGCGCGAATCCCAAGCACGAGAACAAGCTGCACAAGCTGCGGCGGAGGCGGAGTCTGCAGCAAAACGACTGAGCGATATCGGATCGACGTTCAAGAGCTTGTTCTCAAACCCATTTAGCCAGAGACCCCTTGATACATCTGACACTGGATCTTTCGGTGTAGCATGCATTACTAACGGCATCACAGTGAAGCCTAGACCACAACCAACCGGTGCTTCTAGGAAGAGAAAACTCGAAGAATCAGAGGCACTTGCGCAACCAGAGAACACCGAGCATATGACCACTGACACCACTTCAGCTAGAACTAGCACGAAAAAACCAAAATTGACAAAACCCATGACTATTGCTGATGATACCACAGTTGTAGAACCTACATCTATCAAAACCTCTATCCCTATCGCATCAGCTGCCCCAGTGAAAGAGGCTCAGGAGATGCCCCCGGCCGAGCTGGAACGCCCCGTAACTCGGAGCGGCCGTCGACCATCAACATCAAAAGGCCAGCCAACATTTACTCCACCGAATGGTTTGAGATCGACCCGCCACCGATCCGCAACCGCGGGACCAACAGAGGCCGCAACCCGCGAATCAATTCGCCGCAAGAGCATGACGCCGGGCAAGGCTATCACAGTAGACGCTAGTGCACTAGCACCGGCCACCACAGCGGCAGGGCGACGGAGTAGGCGTCCCGCACCGGGCCCAGTGACGGCAGGCCAAGATGGCGGGTCTGCTGTTAGTGTTGGCCGACGCAAGGCTAAGCCGACCAAAAAGAGAAAGGACCTGAACGGGAGAGATGGCAATTCTCAAACGCGGGATGACTATCGAATCGATGAAGACGGGGTTATGGAGGAAATTGACCCGAACGAGCCGAGATACTGCCTTTGTGGGGATGTAAGCTTTGGGACAATGATTTGCTGTGAAGACAATGATGTGAGTATTTTTATATTTTTCACCCATGTAATTTCTATATAGGATGAGGATGGTGGTGGTGACGATGGTTTTCTACTTTCGTCAACCAATTGTTCACAATGTTGAAAGCCCGAGACTAACTACGCCCTATAGTGTGATAAAGAATGGTTCCATATTGAGTGTGTTGGGTTGACGGAGGTCCCAAGCCGCACCGCCAAATGGTACTGTCCAGACTGCAGGAAGAAGCTTGGCAGGCTAGTTGCGGATGGAATTGTTCGGTCAGGCAGCCGCCGCTGATAGCCCTGCAGCTTTTGCATTGGCCCATGCCGGTCCGGAGGTCCGGAACTTGCCTTTGATTTCATTTCAGAGTGCGGATGGATCGAAATTCTCATGGTATCGCTACTTTGCCTCTTGACTTTACCCGGAAATTAGCGGGGTTTGCTTCCATTTGACTGTGTGACTTTCTGATTGCTACTCTACTTACTACAACGTGCGTCTTTTTTGCTAGCATCGTGGCGGGAGACTTGGTTCGGGATACCAAACAGTATGGAGTCTCGGCCCTGTAGCTTACCATCGGCGCATCTGGGGGTTGGGGCTCGGGTTTAGAACTTAGGCGGCGAGGCGAATCCAAGATTTCTAACTAATAAAAGTCCGAAAGTCAGGTTTGAGTTCCACCAACGAGCCTGAAGCAACTCTCTTCAACGCCTCTTCGATGATGCTGCTGAGAATACATGACGTAACAACGCACAAACAACGCAGCGGCGAAACCGTAGAGAGAAGCGGCGAGAAGGCTACTTAAACCCCGGCTGCCCGCTGCTCAGACTTGATTTCTTCCCCTCATCACAACTTCAATCGAGATACTACCACATACTTCTCAAACTTCCAATCTTCTCAAGCAATACCGCTTTTACCAAGCCTTGTCTATCAAAATGGGTTGCGGATGTGGATCTGACTGCTCGTGCAACGGCCCCAGCGGCTGCACCTGCGCTACGCAGAGCTGCGACTGCAAGACTTGCGGCGTCCGTCCCTCTCCAGGCTCATAAGCTAACGCGGGTAGGCTAACCTATTTACGCAGAAATAATTTACCTGATTCCGTCCGTCCAGAATCGCCAAGCTATGCCGCCGTTCGCAGTCTGGGAGGAGAGGAGAGTCGGATGACAGCTGGTCAAATCTTTTGTTGACCAAATATTGGGAATGATTTGAACGAGCCTATTGCACCAAGGCTTGGAGCCTGAATATGTATACTTGATGTATCCACACTCGCTGGCAGGAGGCCTATGTAGGCCGTCGCCAAACGGTGCTACCCTGCCTTATATAGCCACTGCAGAAATTTTTTTTTTGGATCTGCATCATGCTGCACTCCTCGTGCGTAGTCCATCTTTCGTAAGATCTCAAATGCCGGAACACAGCCTGGCGACGTTAGCCTCGGCATCGAAAAAAGCGACCAGAACAAACAGAGCAATGTCGGGCCGCCCGCCATAGCCACACTTCGATAACCATGGCAACATCCACCACCAGTCTACTCGACATCTCTGGCGTAGTTATGCCACCCGTTGATATAGAAGTAGCCCCCCTGTCAAGGAGAGCTACTAAACAAAGTTGCGGGAAACGGATGTTGAATAATATTGTGCTCATGCAGGAACGCATCTAGAAGAGTGGGGCCCGGTCTTTCAAAGTCGTTATTTATTGATGCCACAGCTCCTTTCAGCATGCAGCTTCTATCATTTATGTGCAGATGCTGGAAAACAGGATTGTGCGCGGCGTCAGTTTCTGCTCAGTTGTTGAAGGCCCGAATATCCGCCCCTCCGATTCAGGGTTTTTACCTATTGTTTGTAGGTGGCCCTAGCTCAACCACGTGCTAATCAAAAATTATTAGTCAGCTATTGGCTAACCTACTTTAGTTTCTTAAACTTTGCACCGTTTGCATCACCAAGGATGGTTCCACGCAAAACATACCTATATCTTTGGAAAAGTCTCTACAACTGATATTACTACCGAGCCGATTTTTTGGCTCGGCCGACCTCCCACTACTGCTTTGAATAGAGCATTAATACCACCCAGGCCTGCTCCTGGACTAGAGATTTCATCAACTCTTATTTGCTACTGGAATGGCTTCCAGGGTGTACCTTCCCTGCCGCCCTTGGAATGGCTGCTAATGCCTAGCAGAGAACCCGTTTTGTTATACCAGTCCTTCAGGAAATCTATTATACAGATGTGCCGTACTTGCTTGTCAACTACCATTTGGCTTTCTGTCTTTATCTCTTTTTAGCAGGCATAGTCATAGAGTAGCATATTGTGTCTTGGGCCAACATAGCCCATCAAGGCACTATGTTCAACGCACTCTAGATATTTACATGAAATTTGATATAAAACTTTTAAAAGACCTTCCAGTGAGACCAACAAGAATCAATTTTACATTTTATGTCTTATTTCCAAAATCTGTTTCCCCTCTTGCCAACACAATGTCACCCTTTTTACTTTTACTGCCCGATTATTCACTCTACTGCCGTGACTTGAGGAAAATTCTCCAGTGTATAGTCAGTAATTCTGGATAGATGGAGGTTGGGAGTATTTCATACCAGATATTTTAAGCCACTCCCACTGAAATTTCTAAACTAAGAACCCCCAAGTCCTTATATTCCTTAAAACCTGAATGCATTCGCGGTGTTCAAAGAAGCCTTCTTCAGGTCATTAATTGGTATAAAAATTGTTACCCAGAGACAGTATCAGGGACGCTGGATGGTTTCAAAGCCCAGTCTCGGTTATTTGGGCCATCAATGGTATACATAAGAAGGGAGACACTGTGCCGTGAATTGGTGGAGCATTGTAGGCGAGGTAAGAAATAATCCAATAGAGGCACAAAGCTTGTAGTGTATATGTACACCTGCATATGGAGTATGGGCTCCTGTTTGCGCAAAACACCAGAGAATCATTTCTTATGGAGTCCCACCATCACCTACAAACATCAAAACCAGTATCATAAGACCATCACTCTTACAAAATATCAAAAACAAAAAAGAAGAGGTCTTAGATCTGAAAGAAGAAAAGCCGACTTAATAAAGCCATTCATGCAAGTTGTGGTGTGTTTGCTAGCCTTATCCCATAGAAATAATACCTGAGACCAAAGGACAGAAATTTTTTATCAAAGGCATACATGCATCTGGAGTTGTCCTTTCCGTTTTCCCCCTTATGTGGATACACAAGGTTAGTCAACAACAGTCCTTTTATTCTTATTTGGAAAAAAGGCGAAACAGAAAGGCGTGGCTCAAGCAAGACAAGAAAGAAAGGGGTAACACCAACAGAATAGCCATGTACATGAAACCAAAGACCTAACTCCTACAAAAAATGATTAGCATAAAAGGGCAAGTTGTAGAACCGTTAGCAAAATGCCACTCAAGATTATGATTATGTTCTGCAGACAGATGGGTGATTAGTTGAGTCCTTCTGTGAACCGGCTGGCACGGCTGCTATCTGCATGAGGGTAGCTTCTCCCGAGCGCGTCGTCTGAGCGAGGTCGCACGGGAGAACGTGGAGGAGGAGGGTTGGATAAATGGGGCATGACGCTGGTCCTGGCATCCGGGTGCAAGCCTGTTCCGGAGAGGGCACTCTCAGTAGTGATCGCTCGAGCTGGTGACGGACGAAACAAGATTTCTTCGGAGGTATCGCTTTGCTGAGACACGGGGCGGCCGAGAGGGGGGGATGGGATGACACGAGATTGGCCGATTTCTTTCTCGGGCTGTTGAATACGCGGAATCGAAGGGCCAGCGGCAGTCTCCTTTGCAAGACTACCGGATTCATAAGCTTTATCGCTGGCACCAAATTCGTTGTCATAGCCGTCGCCACCAGTCTCCAAAACAGATTTAAGCTTTCTCCCTCCAAGCTTTTCGAATCCACGCTGAGCGGGTGCGATTTCTTCCTGACGAATTGCTTGCCCAGAGTTCCTCCAACGGCTGAGAGCGCGTGCAGGAGCAAAGAAGTTTGCGGCGAGGAAACTTGAACGCGGGCTCATATCGTTGTTACCACCAGACACGGCCGGTGCTGAACTCTGCGGGGCCTCTGAGAGTGCACGTGTCTGCGAAGATTTTCGCTTTCGAAAATGGATTGCGAGCAAAAGGATCAGTAGGATTAAAACAACGCCAGAAACCGAACCAACAGCAGCTCCAATTATCTGCGGTTTGGAAATGCCTGCTTCCCCAGCATCTCGGCTCGGACCATTGAGTGGGGCGGTGGGTAGGGATTCAGCTTGGTCAGTTGGTGCACGCCCATCACCACCAATGTTGACCTCGGTCGAAGTCTCTGAAGAAGTTGAAGAGGATAGCTTCGAGGATGACGTGGTGGTCGACCTCGTAGTGCTATTCGAAAAAGAGGAGATGGTCGTTAAATTAGACGAGAATTCCGAAAAGCTTGGAGAAGTCTCGTGTGTCAGCAAAGACAAGATGCTAGATGTAAACTTCGCGGATGAAGATGTCAAGGTTGAACTAGCAGGGATTGATGATGATGATGGAAGAACAGATGAAGTTGAGGTAGATGGCGGGGCCTGGGAAATATTAGATGACAGCTTATGCACTGAGGAATTGAGACTTACAGGAAGGGGTTGTGGAATTGGAATCTTTGTTTCACCTGGCCAAGGAGTGCCAGAGGGAACTGGGGATTGAGACGGAGCTTGCTGGGTTTGTGAAACGCTAGCTGGATGGGTAGGAGACGCGCCACTTGATTTTGGGAGAGAGGGGACAATGATTGGTGACTTTGCATCTGCTGGTATGGTGATAACACCTAGCAGAGAGTTTGAAACTACTGCCGGAAGAGTTGCAACAGTAAACCTCCCAACAATGGAACCATTGGTGAGCACAACATGCACAATGGTCTTCACAACAACAGCTGTTGATGAGGAAGGTTCTGCCTGCCGAGCAACAATCACACCTTTATAGTGCGCGCGTAACAGATGCCCGGCAGCCTGGATGGTGGGTGGTGGGGCATGTTCCCTCTCGGCATCCCGGGGTGCAGCATATCTGCCTCTTCCAGCATTGTTGTTCTGGTCTTTCGCCTGTAGTTCCCTTAACAATGCTCTGGCTCTACCTCCATGATGACCCATGGTGAAGGTGAGTTGTTTTTTAAATGCTTGAGAGGGATGCTCTTAGCAGTGCATAGGGCTTTTATCAGAAACAAAGGCTAAATGCAGATAATAAAAAGGCAAGAATAGACAAGAATAAACAGAGAAAACAGCTGAACTAGTAGAATCTAAGCAAGGCTTTTGGGCTGAATACCACAGTGTCGTAAGACAAAACAGAGCAGAAAAACAATTGGGCGTGAGGTTGGGAAGGAGTGGAAAGGCACGAAACGATATTTGGTGCCGTTGTGTAGGAAAAAAAAATTTTGGGCACGCTCAAACGCGTAGAGCCGATGTAATTATGGTTGTTATTGGCAACGAGTGGAAAACGTATGACGCGCGAACGTTCGGTCGCTGGAGGGGTAAATAAACGAGTGAGATGAGAGATTGTGGTGTCGAACTGTGCGACTAAAGAGTTGAAAGAATGGACGTCAATCCTCGGACGATAGGGGACGACGAGTTGTGGGGTCTATCAAAAACACCAACGGCGCTATTAGCACATTTTCAAGCAGCGTCTTTAAACAGCCTGGCTTTGGGAAGTAAATGTACCAAGCTCTCACGGAGTCCGATCAAGTCATTCCGACAGCAGGACGGCTTAACGTAGCGAATTGAGGCTTTTCAATTGATGCTGGCCTAGAGGAATGGGGCCAGAAGGAAAGCAAAGAATCTGGATGGGCAGAGAGAAAGAATCTCACGGCCTGTTCAACAGCTCTATTGAACCAGCACCAAGCCCACCGGCTCCGACCAGTTCCCTTGTTCTTCTTCCCTTTTCACTCTCCTCCCGCGGTCTTGCAACAACGCGCTCTCCCTCCCTCACCCGCTCTCTACTTCCGTTCGGTGTCGTGGAAAGTAAACGCGATTCGTCGCAGCCTCATTCTTCGTGTCGTGCGGAGGCAGGCCTCAGAGCAGATCGCGGCGACGGCCTTTTTCGACGTGCCTGGCGCAAACACAAGCCAGGCCCATTTGCAGCCAGCATAGGAGAACGGAGCGGGAGAGCAGCGGATGGAGTGTGGTCGGCCGCCTGTCGTCCGCTTGACGTTGCACGGGACCACGGGGCCCGGCTGCAGGAAACGCCAAGCCCTGTAATAAAACACGATCCGGCCACTCATTGGCGCCGGCGGCGCCCGCCCGGCCCCATTGGTCTGCCGTACCTGCAGCTTGTGGTTTTGCCCATACCATTCACATGACGCCAAGAGTATGCTTTGGGGTTAGCGCGACGGGCTACACACCTTCGCATCCTTCTGTTGCACTGTGGTTCTTTGCATTCTGGAGTGATCCTGCTTGATCTTTCGCTTGTGCACGGAGCATAGGCAGATATAATTAAAGATAGGCCCAGTGCAAAGAAATGTGCTGTGTCGCAGGTGTATTTAGCTACTTCATACGGGTAGACAATCAAATCGTGCCGTACAGCATTTGGTGACGTGGACTGTCAAGCTCACTAGTATTAACGCATAATATTTTTCTTGTGTGCGGGAATAACTAATTACTCAATCCGATTGCAGATACCATTCGGATTTCTAATAATGTTGATATGCAATCACCGACTCTCAAGGCCTGGAGTTTCGTCTTAGCTCGTTTCGTTGAGCCCCATACTACTGATTCTCTTAGTGATCCCTCTGGATTGCAGCACCCCTGGCTTGAAAATATATTGCCGAATCCAGATGGAATAGAGGCTAAGCATAGAAATTTAGGTACTCAATGAATCGTGTCGCCCATACTAAGCTAATTAGATGAAGTCAAACGGCTGGCGGTTGACTCTTCGAGAGGGAAGCCATGCATTATCACCAGCAAATGTAATCTTAAGTTTCCCCAAAATCAAACGCACTGCATAGCACATCCTGATTTGCCAGCAACGAAATCCATCGGGTGAGAGGAGACTTCTACGGAGTACTCCGTACTACTTCCCGGCGTATGGGTCGTAAGAAAAAGAGACATAACACCATACAGCCTGTAGCCCTTATTTCTTTTACAGCAGGTCGTAAGCGTCTGTGATCGGGCCGCGGACGGACGCGTGTCATTGGCTGGGGCGCGTCAGCCGGTTCATCTCGCGTGAGCCAAACAGCTGCGGCGAGGACCGTTCCAGGGATCCATGGAAAACCAGATCCTGGAAGTCATATCTGAGTGGCCGTGCACACGCTAGCAAGGGCGTTGAGATCTACACGCTAAGTTCGCTTGGTCCACTTAACAGATGAATCCACTCAAGAATAACGGCTCCATTGATGCCTTTCCAAATGACAGCCACGTTATCTAGGGCCTCAGAGACTGAAAAGGCGCTGTACTGGACGCTGTGATGAAATAAAATAACAAAGACAAATGGTATGAGGAACAGCCTGAGGCAAACTACCCTGGTAGAACCCGCTAGCTACCTCAGTGACAATAAACAAGTAGAGCATGCAATGGTATTTCGCGAAAGGGTCATCAAAAAGCGGCCAAATCATAATGTTCACAAGCAATGGCGGCGCTAGTTTTCTCGTTTTTTCTCGTTTTAAAATGTCTCCAACTCGTCAGCAGCGGCCTCATTCTCGGCCGGAATTTCGAATCCCTCCTAAAAAAAAACCAAATCCGTTAGCATTTTCAGAATAACATCGCGTATATCTCCAGACAATAAGAATCGCGGTTCGAACATCACCGTGTGCACTAACCTCTGTCGAATACAGAATGGCCTGAATGTGCTTGATGAGAGAATCTTCCTCCTTCTCAAGGTCGGGATCCGCCTCCACAGCCTGCTGTAGCAAAACCTCGATGTCCCGAAGTTTGGCAAAGTAGAAGTCACGCTCTTTTTCCAAGCCAGCGATCGCTTCTTTTTGGGCATTGATCTCTTGAGTCAGCGCTGCGGTGTTTGCTGAGCCGCCGCCGCCAACTCTGGGCCGTGCAGCACCCACGGTAGGAGTAGTGCCGCGACGGCCACCGGCAGCGGACGATGTTCCAGGTCTTGATGAAGAGGCTAAAGCAAGAGGCGCTCCAGAGCCCTTTCGTCGGCCCACGGCATCATACTCCCCTCCTGGGTAGTTCTGGTCCCAAAATCGCTTGGTAAACTGGAGGAAGTCGAGGTTATCCTGCATACGGCATTTGATGAGCATTTCAACGGGGACGGGGCGATCTATCTGATGGCGTGCGAAGATGTCTAAAGGGCGGTTAGCAAAACGTAACTACCCATTCCAGTAGGTGGCCAGGCGTACTCTGCAGGACTTTGAAATTTTGGATATAGGCATATTCGGTGTTGACATTAAACTTGACTCGTGACATTGGTACATCCACTAGGCCAAACTGTCAGACACAACCTGAAGCACTTTGGTAATTTATCCCAGGAACATCAGTACTCACAAAATATTGAGTCGTAAATTTGGCAGTACGCAGCCCTGTCCCAAGTCCCAATTTCTCAGTCAGCAGTGCATCTCAGAACGGCAAGCTTCAAACTCCCAATTTTGTAATGAATATAGAAGTAATCTCAAGTCATCACGGCAACAATGATGGTGAAGTTCTCTCAAATTTCACTCGATATGCGATTAAGGGGTGGAAACGAAGAACGTAAGGGGGCCGCGATCGTACCCAGTACCACATTGCTCGACCTTGGTGATATTGAGTTGGAGGAGATTGTTCAGCCATGCCAGTAGCTCTTGTCTGCATGGAACAGTTAGACGTTAGCCGTCGTGGGTTACCAGGAGATCGTTTGCGAAGGAAACGGAGCGAGGGAGCAGCAAATCAAACGTGGCGGCTGCAAGCGTTGCAGGGGAGGACGTACCTGGATTCACCCATGATGGAACGATTCTAGAAGTTACAGCTACAAGAATGGCATCAGTACTTGGTTCATATTCTAGTGTAGAGGGGGCTGCCCTGAAAGATTTATACACACCACGGAGAGATGGCGGGGTTCGAAGAGGGTGCTGGAGCGAAGGCGCAATGGTAGAGAGCTTCCCAAAATGAAAGGGCCAGCTTCTTTCTTGGCCGGGATCAAAGGTTATGGGAGCAAAAGTGATGGAGGGGGATGGTGTTGCAGTTGTTGTCTGGAGGGACACACTGCGAGCGAACTATGGAAGGGTTGTTTTTGTTTTGCTTGGAAGGCTGTGAAGTTTCTCGGCCGCCCAAGCAAACCCAACGCGAGTTGTGTTCTGTTCTGCGAAGTCGGCGCTTGTCGCCTGGAGACTAACGGCATGACTTTGATGGTGCTGATCCCATACAGCTGAGCACACGAGCGGACTCTCTCTTCTCCTCAGCCCATCTCCACGCGCATGGGCCTGCTCTTCTGCCGCTCCCAAGCTACATACGCCTAGAATCCCAGGATCCGGTGCCTATCGCTACCTGGACGTCCTCCTGCAGCCGGAACGAGCCTCATCTCCCATGCCCTTTAATTACGCCTTTACCCAAGCAAGGGTTTCTCTTCTTCTCTCACCTCATAACACGCAGTGAAATAGGAAGAACTAGCAGTCATCGTGAGCCTCACACGGCGCAGTGACAGGATGCCTATTATTAACTGGCTTGCTCGCTACAGGCATGGACTACCTCAAGAATAACTCTCACACCCTTCATTATGCCCGTATCCTAAGATTGATCGGCAAGTATCCGGGCAGAATATTCTTCGGCTCGGTACGGAGTATCTCTTCATCGTTCTAAGGGCCCGGTCACACAGATACGGACAAGAAAAGGCCCAGCAAAAGAGCTATACGAAGAGCATCAGTGTACCATGAATAACTAACTATATCGCTGTTACGAGATTCAGCTGACACCATGAACCTGTCGATACATTGTGTGCCTTCAAAGGTACCTCTCTCTTCCCTTTATGAAGGCTGTGCTTCGGAGAACGCTCAGACCAGGCGTTCGTCGACGCAATTGTTACTAAATCCCTCTCACTTTGGCTTTTATTTTGCTCCCTTATCAATACAGCTGATATTCTCTCTGCTGGGGGCGCTGAAGATGTCATCCCTGATTCTTACATTGCTGTGATGGGGTATGACTTCCCTACCGTAGCCTTATATCGCCATTACATACAACTCCCTAATGCCGACTTTTTCGATTTTGGTGGGCTTAAAGGTTTTGGTGGTATGTTTGATCAGTCAACGATCATCAGCATTTCAAATGATCCAACGGTATGCCGTTATTATACACTTGCCTTGGCTATACATTAACACAACTACTCTGTAGGTGAAATATATTGAACGCGATAAAAGTTGTTCATGCAAGGGGGTGAGTTGAAGAAAGAATTGTCGGATGGAACCTCGCTCGCATCTCCCACAAAGCCCCTGATGCCACAAATTACATCTACGATGAGTCCGCTGGAGAAGATATCACACTGGTTGATACTAGAGTCGACGTAAACAACCTGCAGTTTAGTGGCCGTGCTATCTGGGGTGCCAACTTTGTGGATGCCGTTAATACGGATAACAATAGTCATGGTATTCTCCTTGCATCTCTCACTGCTAGTATAAAATATGGAGTTGTGAAGAAGGCAAAGATTGCCAGTGTCAAGATTCTCGATGCAAAAGGAATAGGAACGGTTAGTAAACTCGTTTCCGGAATTGACTGGTGTCTTCAAAACGCTACAGATAGGCATGCTGTTAAGCAAACCGTCGTCCACCTATGGCTCAGTGGAAGTTTTTCGCGAGCCGCCAATGATGTTGCAGAGAAAGCGGTGCAGTCTGGTATTTTTGCATCAGCTGCTGTTGATGGTTTAAATATGAGAGCTATCCCGCATCTCTTTTACTAGAGTACCTGACCATATCATTAGCATAATGCGAGGAATAACCCCCCAGCTTCAGCTAGAGGCGTATGTACCATTGCTGCAGGTACCATAAACGACGAAGTGGCCTATTTCTCGAACTGGGGCTCAATGGGCAAATTCTATCCCTTTCTTTTATGCAGAGGAAAAGCTGTACAAGCACAACATACTTCGGTACCTCTCTCGCAGCAGGACACGCTTCGGGAGTCGGTGCGTATCTGCTTCGCCTCGAGAATTTGACTGGCGACAAGGTCTGCGGCCGAATCAAGGGGATTGAGACTCCGGTGGTGTAGAACCCGCCCTCGAAAAAGACACGACTTCTGCTATACAATGGTAATGGACAGTGAGTTAAGACAATGTAAGGGCTTTAATTACGGGAAGATATTTGCAAATATAACGACATAAAAGCTAACAATAAACATTCATTATGAAAATAGGAGCAAAAAAGGTCTAGATGCGAATTACAATATGTACTGTATCAAAAAAAAAAAAAAAAAAAGAAAAGAAAGAAAAGATAAGCATGTTGCATAACCCTCCCGACCCCATACCATTATTTTTACCAGTATCCAGTCCGCCCACTAGTTAGCCAAAAAAAGAGAGACAAAGAAAGAAAAGAAAAGAAAGATTATAAGAATAAAAAAAAAAATAAAAATAAGAATGGTAACATCACAGACACACACATCAAGATCAACAAAAAATGCCCACCAACAAACAACTAACACCCGATTTATATAAAGACATCCAAGAAAAACTCAATGCAAAGCACTCATTCTCAAAGAAAACGATACTAGACCCCGAAATGCTAGACAATGCAAGATATAAAACCCAATATTATAGAGAATGTAATGTTCAAGAATTTAAAACAAAGAAGCGAAATTAAAATGCCAAAAAAATAATATGGCAACAGAAGCAATTAGTATCATAAAAGAATATCAACCAAATGGAATATTTGTCATTCTTCCAGGAGATCGATCCCATCAAGCCCATACCCAAAATCCATAATGACAGCGCGAGAATCTTGGCTAGTCGCCACGATCCGTCGATAGTCTGATTTTGCACTCAGCATCCAACTTGTGGTCCAGCCAGGAAGATCGATTGAGAGATCGCCAGATTTCCCATCAAATACTTTCACGCTCATATCGTAGCTGCCGCTGATAACCCGGCCATTTTCATTATCCATGTGTAACGATCGGACAAGATTGGTATGGCCCTTGAGTTCGTTGACAAGCTCGCCTGTGTTAGCGTCGAACTGGTAGATAACCTGGTCATTACCGCCTGCGAGGATGGTACGTGCGTCTTCGCTGAACTCGACGCAGGCGAGACCTCGATCGCGGCTGGTGAATTCTTTGATGCAGAGGCCGGATGTAATGTTCCAGAGTTTGGCGATCCCGTCGCCACTGGCAGAAACGATGAGGTCTCCACGAAGCTGAACGGCGTTGACGGGGCCGCGGTGGCCAATAAGTTTCTTGATAAGCTCCCCCGTGTGTCGGTCCCAGACGCAAATGGTAGTGTCCTTGGAGCAGGAAACGATATATCTGCTATCAAAGCAAACATCAAGAACGCCGGCGCGGTGGCCCTCGAGCCGACGAATTGGTCGGTAGTCATCATTGATATCCCAAATAATGCAGGTAAAGTCGGACGAGCCGGTCACCATAATTTCATCATCAAATTGAAGGCAAAGAATAGAAGCGCGATGGAAATCCTGGGGTTCAGGGTTCTGTTTCATTAATTCGCTGGCAGGTTTGACAGGAGGACAGATGCTAATAAATGGTGTACTGCCAGGAGCGTCGGGCTGGGGAGTGATGGGCAGCGGTCCAATGTGAGGGCTTTCATTGCGGTCATGAATAGCACCAATAACCTTCAAGCAAGGCCACGGATAATGGGCATCCCAAATACGAATAGTTCTATCGCGAGAGCCGGTAATAATTTTATTTCTAAGAAATATTAGTATTTGATTTAAAATGAAGCCGGTTTAAAAGGGAAGACATACTCATCAAATTGAACGCAGTAAACGCTGTCCTTGTGCCCATGTAAATAAATAGCAGCAGCTTTACCCTCCGTCCAGCGACGCTCCAGGGCCAGTCGAACGGCATACATTTTCTTCCAGTCCTGGTTTGGTCGTACTTTTCCCAAACCCGTCGACATAGCCTTGCGGCCGTTGTCGTTAGTAGTGCGAGAGTGTCGCTTATATTGATGACGAAAAACATCTCTCCAAACATGTCGAGAGGAAGCATGTATATACCAAGCCTGAGAAACCAGTTCTGCGTTCTTTAGTGACTCGGCATCGAGGAAAGATAGAATACTGCACATCAATTCTGTTGGTAAGCAAGACACCGGGTCTAGAAAAATGTTAGTTTATGAAGACCTGGTAGTAAACAAAGACCGACCTTTACGAACGACATCCAAATCATCAGAACAGCGTCCAATATCCTGAATGTTGATTTCAATTCCACTCTCCGAGTCTAGTGAAGGTTTGTTGGTGGAACCCAGGCTAGCATTAAAATCGACACTATCTGCATTTGACGAAACACGCTCCAACTTGATCAACTCGTTTTGCGTAGCGGCAGCAGCACGGGCTGCTTCTCCCCCCAGTATTTCTTCGGAGAATATAGGGAGTTCTGGGCTCCTTGGAGAGATTGGCAGCGGAGTGTTGGGAGGATTGGACGGCGATCGGTGTAAAGTATAGAAACTGCTGAATGACTTTCTATGCATAGAATGATTGCGGAATACTCCATTTCCTTTAATGCGATCGTCTCCCTGACCTCCTACCAGTGGGACTTCCAGCGTATGCCTGTGCGATTTGTGGCGAATAGTAAAGGAAAAACGTCGAACCGCGGCTCGTAATTCACCAACTCCATATCGAATACAAGAAATGCTCTTGCTTTGACGATGTGTGCCACCGTTCGGACTGAATGAGTCGAGCATATCTCTCTCCACTGCTGCGGCTCCGTAACGGCAATCGGGCGCTACTGGTTCGTGAATAACGTGCCTGGACGGTGCTTTATAGTTCCCATCTCCACCCGAAGCCCACAAAGGAGCATTAAAATGGTGAGGTCGTAGATTTGGGCTTTGATCATCTGCGGAGGTTCTTGGGCGCGTTCTCGACATGAAAGACGCTCGTCGTCGAACGGACTGCGGGTTGTTTGCAACGTTGAGAGACATGGAAACGAAGTAGACGGAGACGAAAAAGTAAAGCGTAGTCTAATATTATTCTTCAAGAGAAAGAGAACAGTAGCAGGGCTGAGTCCCGTATGGCGGCGTTGACGCGACCTGGCTGGTGTTGGGGCGCAAGGCGCTCCTTGTAATCGATACTCGGTTCCTCGGCCACCCGGACGCCAATATGCAGACAAAAAACAAAGAGGAAAAGAAGAATAAGGAGAAATAATAGCGAGTGTGCAAAAATGCCAAAAAAGTCAAGCGAGCGCAGAAGCTGACAGGCAAAAGTGGCAGAAGGGCAGGTCAGACAGTCAGGAGGGAGTATCACAGGCGTAAAAACAATTTCGTTCGTTTCTGCTGGCGCTGCAGAAGCTGTCTCCACTAGGCTGGATTCGGTATGGCGCACGAAGGGTTTGCATGCACTAGGCCGGGAGCGGAAAAGCGCGGTTTGCCCCCCTGGAAAAGGGGAAACACGGGGCTATTGAGGGGGGTATGAGAGGAATCAGTGTGCTTTCCGAGAGATTGAGGGGAATCAAAAATTGAGAGTGCTGATGGTGCTTCGAGCCATGATGGGCGGCGGGCACCTGCCTTATGTACTGATAGCTATGACTCACACTATACTCTCAGAAATGTCATGTCAGTCAATCCCGCCACCATACATACTTGCTTCAGATACCCATATCCAACCTGGAATTTTCCCAGGTCAATCAGGAAGTTGTCTTGCATTCCACTCCCAGTATATGTGAGTTTTTCTTTGCAAATGCCCCGTACCCCCCCCTTTCCTAGCCAATTAATATGCACTGAAGGGATCAACTTGGTGGGAGCCAGGTGTATGATTATCGGAAGAGGGATGATACATATTGATGGCACAGTATTCTGGTGCCGATAGGAAGCTTCTATCCTACCAGGAAAGCCTTTCTCTTTTTGGTGTCCCCAAGACATCCACCTGGTGAGAACCAGAAAATTCCGCACCCTACCTGGCCGTCGTGGCTGAAAACATGACCAGCGTCAACCAAGAGAGCTTGGATGTATGCGCATGCATACATACATACATACATACATACATACATACATACATACATACTTAACTATACTAAGGATAAAGCATAAGTTGTCTGCAAAGAAGCGGCATCCGGTGGCGTAGTAGCTTCATCCCACGCTCCACAGCTACGAGCACCCACACAATCACCCTCATAGGGCGGAATAGTACGTCACTGAGGGCTGCAGGGCGCCAGTTCGATCTTTGTCAAGACAGAATAAAAAACACACGTATTCCGCGGCAAGAACATACCATCAAACCACGGGCCATAGGGGACCCCTCATAAAACTGGGATGAGAACCTTTGCTGGATCGTGATCACCTTTTTGCTCTGTTCGCCTTTGCTTTGGGTATCCATGCCGCCGAAGTACAAACATACATGCAATAAGAATTGACAAAAGAATGATAGACATGATGAACAAAAGTTTTCTTTTTCATTACTCCCAGTATATATATTTTACTCGATCGAGATAGACAACAATGAATAAAAAAGTAAAATAACAATGCGTGTTTATATACACCCTAAACCAAAGCTCCTAGTGCGTACGAAACCTCTTTTAGAAAATTTTAAATGCCGTTCCCCTAGGCTCGCCAGTTATGAACTTTAAGACACGCGTCCCGTATCAAGTCAAAGTGCATGCATGGTATCAATAATTCCTCATAAAGTCTAGGGATCGCCGACATTTCTACTAAAAATCCACATCCTCTTTAATAACATACTTTTGTATGTGAGTTTCATCTGTTTGTGAGGAAGTTGAACGCTTCGGTTTGCGGCTTTGATGGTCAGTGGCAATACGATATCATAGTGCTGAAGTACATACCTTGACATCGAGATGGTTGTGGGATTGGAGCGAAAAGAGTAGCGCGACGCACAGTCATTTTCTTCATCTACGGATATATAAACCTGTTGGGCCGCTTTGAATTGCGAACCAATTTCATTGGCGTTAGACCGCCTCCTCTTTGGCGGAATTTCCGATACCCATGTTTCGGTCATTTGCGCCCGCATATTTTGGATTTTGAGGCACTGACTTGGTTCCTTAATAGTGCGTTGTGAATCATCAGAGTTGTCATCGACATCGGCCAGGTTTTCTTCTTCACTAAGAGTCGCGAAATCCATTTCCCGTACGCCCCGGTAAGATAATGTCAGGGCCGTTAATGGAGAGATAGAGGATGATATCGCTCGGTGTACGCCTTTGAAGGTACTTGATGGAAACGCTTTACCAATGTCCGCCTCAGTGTAATTAACCTCAACGTAGCTCATTATCCTTTCTGATCGGTCGAAAAAAGCCGTGCCAATCAATGCGTTGTCCGCTATTACAACATACCGGCTTTGCCCCATAATTCCCTGGAACGTATCGTCTCTAAAATCAGCAATTTTTGGCAATTCAAGAACACCTGATACATTAAGCTTAGAACAAACGGCCTGGAAGCGATTGGTGTCCACGTAGATACCCTCAAAATCAGAGTCCCCTGCTACCTCAACACCTTCGCACAGGGCTGCAAGTTCAAGTGAGTTTTGGGGGTTGAGACCGTGGAGTAAATGAGAAACATTCCACATTCTAGAAGGTGAGTGATAAATAATTTCCATTTTTACTCGAAAGCCCTCAATTCTCATCTCATCCTTCTCCCTTCTCCGCTTTTTAATAGGGTCAACTTTTTCAACATGGAAGTTAAACGGCTTGCCAAGATCTTCAAACAAAGATGTTATTTGTTCCAGAGACAGCAACTCTTTTTCGTATCCTGGAACAATCTTACTCGTCTTCGCGGATGAGATCATCTTTTGTGCATTAAGCGCTTTTTCTGTATTTCGGCAAAAGATAGCCAAAGCAATGCGAACGATCTCGGGCTTCCGATAGTATATTTCGCCGCGATGTTCGATCTCTGCGAGGGAGAAAACTGCATTCAAGTATGCTGAACTAAAGGGGGTATTGACTTCGCCCTTAGTTAGTGGGTCGAATCGGCTAAGGGTTTCTTCCGCGGATAAGTTTTCAACCCGAAGATCCGAGAGCAATTTTGAATAAATTTTATTGGCAATTGGGTCACTGAAAGGCTGCTTTGAGAGAGAGCAGCAACATTGAATTAGCGTTACAGCTTGTTTCACGTCTTCGTAATGCTGTTTTTGGAGATGATATTCATCCAATTGGAATTGAGCAGAAGATATCGCAGTTAACCAAATCTGCGGATTTTCCGGAGAGAGGCTAGATATTCGAATGGTTGTAAGCAAGAGAGGAATGCCCGCAACACCAGAATAATATAGCAGCCTAAGGTCCGTGAGGAGCTCTTGGAGGAGAATATAGGTAGACCTATTACTGAGAGGTTGGTTATGAACCAACTCTGAAAGCGAATCTGTGTCAAAAGGACAAGGCGAAAGAATATACGCTTTGTTCGCAATAACGTGTATGGCTTTTGGGGTGAGTATACTTCGTATGGGAGCTCTGTTCCCAGTAAGCGGCTTGAAATAAAAACTCCAAAGGTAAAGTACTCACTGCACCTGAGTAAGCCGCTTTCGCACAGCTACTTGATATTCAGCCTCAGATTTCGAGGGGAAGAGTTCTGCCACAAGCATTGTGCCCCTGTTCAAGTCCTGTGCGTAAAACAAGCTGCAGTCATCACAAAATGGCCTCTTGAGGATAGAAATCAGCTCCGGATAACCCCTTTTGACCGTTGGAAGACCATCCTCGTGAATAGTTGGAAGCAAATAGCCCTTAGCCTTTGCTTTAGCTGTCCCCTTTTGTGATACTAACCCGGTACTGGAAACCAATGTAGACGTAAAAGTCCAATCAAGATTCAATAATTCCAGTTCGGGAAGATTAGGATCTTGCCATTTCCACTCGCGCAGCCACTCAGAACTATCAAACCAGGTAGGCTTAATGTTAACAACCACATCGGCGCCATGTTTGCTCTGCGCAAAAGCTATTCGATTCAGGCTCTCATATTCAAGAGTAGTACGAGAAGAAGGGTCGTTTCCTATTCTCCTCTCAAGCTGACGGCCATTTACCAGCAACGACTTTGTCTTGGAGAGGTTTTGAATTATCCATGTCCGGTTTCGAAGGTCTGGGAAAACACAAAACAATCTCCGGCTAACGACTTGATTTTGGATAGCAACGTCTGGTGTTATCTTGGAGGTGGGTCGGCCGAATGTATATGCACCGCCGTTTTTCGGTAAGTTGCGTAAGAGAAGAACAGGCTGACATTCTCCGGGTTTCTCTGTTTCTGCCTGGCTTGGGGCGTCCTTCGTTAAGTCACCATCGAGGTTGTGTCCGCGTTTCCAACTTTCAGCAGATGATAAAGTGGGATGCACGGCATCTTTATTTGCCTCGAGAAAAGACAGCTCGCCAGAGCCATAAGTCACTATCAGAGAAACTTTCCTCTTACTACAGGGAGGAAGACGAGGTAGATCGTTCATAGTAAAAATAAAGTATTGTGCAGTTGATTTAAGAACATAATAGAATGCAAATATTGGAGAGGCGAATAGCCTCTATAAGCTTTGTTTTTAAGCGCCGAGATAGGATAAATGCTGGCATGGGGTTTACATGGGGAGCATCCCATTGTCGCCGGTACATGTGCAGCAGCAAATCAGTATTTCGGGCTATATGAAATAATTATCCATATGTAACAGAATATGCTGGGGCTGCATATAGTTTTCGGAAATGATGCCAAGGGGTACCTATTGGCAAGGGCATTCGCTATCTAACGTACACGCCGCCAGGAGATTCCAAACTAGTCTGGCGCCAACGTTGCATTGTGGAGTATATGATTTCGGGTTGGATATAGAATTAGACGCATGGCAACGCAGAGCTAGCCAGAGGGGAGTCGTGGTGGTTGCAGCGATGTAGGTCTATGTTTGGTGATATGATGTGTTAAAATAGCTAGTTTATTCCTAGATGTGCAAACAGAACAAACATCATAAATTGATGCCTTAAATTTAGAGAATAAGCGCCCTGGGCATCCAACTCAACCAATTCCCAAAATTAGATCGTTAGCCTTCCCCCAACAACATATCACGATGACTTCGTCCGCTGCAGAGTCAGGGTCAGATATGAGACATTCTCCAAAAAATGGCTGCTATGATCACACCAGTTAGTCCCATCAGTGCGGAGCCTTCTGAGCAAGAGCTTATCCATTCAGTTGAATGTTTACCTTCTCAACCTGTTAACCGACCGATAAACCACATTTCCGAACTCTCAACACTCGCGACTATTGATGATGAGCATAATTCAGAGGTCGTACTTTTAACTCAAAGGAATTTAGAGCTACTTGCAAAACAGCGTGCCACACCTGACTCGTCGCCCACCCTAGTATCATCAGAGGAGGATGGAAAGGGGAATAGGGTACATACAAAGGTGGATCAAGATTCTACACGGGGCATGCGAAGTGCCTCTCTCTCTCAATCTTCATTTGCAGGGCCGGCAATTTCACCAATCATTGAAGAACCACGCTCAGCTGAAACACTTACAACAACATATACTCCTCACCAATGCGCACTAGGGATTGACTGTTTGCTGGAAATAAACAATTTAAACTATCATCGTATTCTTGCGACCAGCCTAGTCACTAGAGCTAGGCTAGCACGCCTCTCTGTTCGTCCCATTGACCCCGACGATGATTATGATGACATCACAAGTCTTAGGGGACTCTCTAGGCACAGCGCCAAACTACTACAAGAAAAGTATCTGAAAATGCTCAGGCATGTCAACGACCACTTTGAGAGGTTCAATTTGACACACCGCCCAACAACAAGTACAGAAATGCTCAACTTCGTGAATGTAATGAAGGAAATACCATTCCCGGAGTACTGGGAAACGGAAAGACGATATCTCGAGAGCCCGGGCTGCCTTTGGGAGAGACAGAAAGCAGCAGTTTCGATTGAACCTCCGCCTTGTTTTTCTTCTGAAGTTGGCAACCACGAATTACCTGGTCCTAAACCACACAGACGACTAGCAGGCAAAAGGAAGCTGATAGAGGTTTACCCGAAGAACCAAGAACCCCTGCCAAAACGCCGCAAAAGTGGTACGTATATCACCTAACAAAACCCAGTACAGGCTGATAGAGATACCTTCCAGTAACCCCCAACGCACCCCCGGCCCAGTCATCGCCCCCTCAATGCCCTTGTCTCCTTCCAGATTCACAGGGGGATACTCATACTCGTAGGAGTGTTTGCCAACGAAATTCCTTCCGGCCTAAAACAACATTCTCCGTGCCGCTGCCGTTGCGTCGCAGCCAGCGGATTAAGGATATTGAGGCCCGGAAGGTATGTACGATCAAGGATGCGAAACAAAAAACGAGAGCTTCACAGCCGAAGAAGCAACGAAAAAGACCCATCGTGAGCAAACCATCGGGTGTAAAAAAGACTCCGACAAAACCAATGCAAACTTCCTCTCGAAAGGCGCAAAAACCTAGGAGCTGAAACTACGATATGGTCTCCAACTTTTTTCCTTGAGGGCGCGTAACAATAATCAGTAACTCTAGCAAGAAGACGCGAACATAATTTCCTTCTATGGCTCCATGAAGAATTGTACAAACACAATACGTGATTGCATCAGCTAGGCTATACTACATGGTACTGCCGTCGCACTAACATTCTTCTGCTCACTAATGGTAAGACTGCTAAGGGCCCCGTTTTTCTGGTGCATGGTAAAGGCAGTGCCTATTCACATTTAGTAAGCTCTGAACGGGACATCTATTTGTACTGCACTTGCTTGCGTGGGTTTGCAGCAAAGGGCGTCGAAGTCTTCCGGGCTTCGATAGAATCGCGTACTTCGCATCTAGAAGGGATTTTCCTGTCATTAATTCGATGGCATTGTTCCAGTATGTGATGAGACTAAATGACAACCAGTTTCAGAATCAGAAATAACTACTTCCTGTATACCCCATATATAAAACCAGCCAAAGTATTCATATACATATACCCGTCTAAGAATACGATCGAAAAATTACTCAACAAGCAAACCCTCTCATATGTTTGTAGACCTGATTAGCCGCGCAGAGTACTACGTATGTACGAATTACTACATACGTGTCAAGCACTACTACTATATTTGTCTGCAGAATAAAGCACCGTGAAATCAAATCAAACCCAATCAAACACCAGAATTAGCCGTTGCTCACCACTGTCTCAGTGCGTATATTAAGATGGTTCCATCCGTCTCAATGTTGGCATCAGAGGAGAGAAATTCTTCAGAAAATGACTACAACAGGTATACCGCTTGAGTCCACAAGTCCGAAATTCCATGAGCGGGAAATACATTCGATACAATGTTCTCTACAACCCTCTGACCGATTACCAACTGCTACTTTCAGCTCCCAACCACCACCCATCAATGAGGAGTATGCTCGAGAAATAACAACTCTAACCAAGGAAAATCTAGAGCAGCTTGGTGAATTGCCTGCAACGCCAGGCTCATCACTCACTTTATTACCAACCAGGGAGGATACGGGGAAAAGCGCAGATACAGACCAGCTCCAAGCTCTATCCAAGATCAGCAAATTCTCTCTCAGGCTTCCTTCACAGGACCGGATATCTCACCAATCATTGAACAACCACGCTCGGCTGAAACACTTGTGTATGCTCCCCACCAGTGTGCACTAGGGATTGACTATCTGTTGGAAATAGACAATTTAAACTACCATCAAATTCTGGCAACCGCTCTAGTTACCAGAGCGAATTCAATGAATCTCTCTGCTCGGTCCATTGACCCTTATCTGGATTATAAGTGCCTGGTTAGACCCCGGGCACTATCTAAGCGTAGCGCCAGAGTACTACGCTACGAGCATGATGACCGAGCTTGCTATGCTTGCCAACTATCATACCATGTTTGACTTAGGTACTATAGACAAAGAATTTGACCTTGGGGAAATAATGAAGGACATACAATTTGCCGAATTTTGGGAAACGCAAAGGCGCTATCTTGAGAGAGCGCATGCTGCCTTAATGAGAGAAAGCTAGCGTCTGAAATTCTTCGGCCACACGAAATAGCCAAAAGGGGGATAGCACAGGTTGAATCGGAGAATCAAGAAGATACGTCAAAACGCCGCAAAATCGGTAGGTTTATTAATACCCAACGCAATATATTTTTACATATACCGAAAATAGAAGGTATTCGTCAACGAGTGCTCTGTATCTATGTGATTGATCGAAGCGAATGGGATTACTTTTAGACCGGCGGCTGGCAGAAAGCTAATTTGCATTCCTCCTAGGATAGCTACCTGCTAGTTAGTTAGTTAAGTAAGTGGCCTCGTCTTTTATTTTGTGCCTGGGTTGCTTGCCAGCTGATCCAAAGCAAAATGATAACCGCTGGCTCACAGGGTTGAGAAATTTAGAGGCTTATAGATTTTTCAGGGCCTTGGAATAGGAGGTAGTATGTCTTTAGTATGTAACTACTTTACTATGTGTAATGCAACTCTGTCACATCCTGAACAGTGCTTATCAGCTATTTGTTTTCCTCTCTGAGCTGTCCGGTCTCTTGGGATAAGGTTGTGTGAGGGTAGATATAGTTCTTTTAGAAACAGGATAGCAGCTCTTGCACATTATTTGACGAGGGTATTCTTATATTGTTCAGACTATATCAGTAAAGACAGGTTATTCTGCTTGATCATTATAGAATCCACCACAATTGCAAATCTGTCGACAAAAATACGTTCAATAAGGGAGATGGACATAAAAGCAAACACAATTTAGAGATAAAGCTCAACAGATATTCAAGGTATTTTAGTTTTCAGTAGATAAAAGATGAAAAGCAAACCAAGGAAAATGTAAAGAAAGGAAAGCCGGGCCTTGACATAAAAAAGAGAGTTCAGGTTAGGTATCATTTGAAGGTTATTGGGAGTGTAAGATTGAAGGCACAAGTACTGTGTGCAGATGATATCACAATTGCAATTTCAGAGTCAACGAAGCATAGAGATGAGAGGTGATGAGATTCCATTGTTTGCTGGACAATTGAATTCAAATCAGTATTAGGATTCCATTTTAATTATGTTAGTATATAATATACGCACCATTTCTTTTGCCTTTAGACACTGTGTTATTCTAAACAACGTAGTCTCGGAGCAGGGAGCACTGCATTGACCTAACTTTGAAGGCAACCACCGCGCGCCAACCAAGAATTTTCAGTTGTCCAGAATCCAGCGGTTTGTATATCATTTACAACGTTATCAAGGCCTTTATGCATCAATGCCACAAGACGCTGCTCTGAAAGCCTCTCCTTGATCGTCTGAGCATAATGTTCGATATATCTTCTCTCGGCCTTCAAAAGTATGTGCGCCACGCTTTCAGACAGCCTTTGGAGCCTCCGGAATTCGTTGAAGTCGTCACCCGTATGCGGACGTATTGGGAGACGGGCTGACCTGGCTTGTGCAACAAGTTTAGTGGCTAAAATTCGACTATAATCAAGATTTGAAATTCGGAGGCGGCAAAATATGGCTTGAGAACATCGATGCCTATTAGGTCGGCCTTCCGTGGCGTTTCTTGATAACCGATACCTCTCGGTTGATTCGTCAGGGTGAAAAAGCTCAAAAAGGCTTTGGCCGCAGGGTGAGATGTCCGAATTGTTAAAAGCATGATCTGGCCACTGAATTGTTGTAGGTGTGCCTGAGACTCTATCGTCTGGGTATTGGCTGAGACTATCCAGTTCCTTGGGGTATGTTTTGTTCAAAGTAATAAGGTTCCCCTGAACAAGGGCAGGCACCAACGCAGGTGGGCGGAATGAGCCACCCCTATTAGCCCGCCGGTGTCGTAGGTCACCAGCTGCGTTGTTGTTGTTCTCTGGTGAACCGAACCTAGAATTCGGGTATGAGGAAGGGGCTGGAGCCATGTTGAAACCGACAAACGAATCGTTTGCTACTGGGATAGTTGGTGCTGATCGATCGAGTTGAGGGACGACTTTTTTGTGTCAAAAGATGGTTGTGATTTTGAAGAGAGTTATGAACGGAAGAAGAGTCCTTATATGTCTTTCGAACACTCGATATAGAGGGTCAATGACATTCCCCAAGCGCTGTGAAGTCCAACCAAATCTCTCAAAATGGCATTAAACATCCTGAAGGTGAGACTCCGATAGCAAAGGAATATGATAGCCACACAAAGATCAAGTCTCGATGGCAAACTGTTTCACTTGGTACGTTCGGAAGCCGTAGTTTTTTGTTTAAACCCCGACGAGCGAATGATTCTGCCCGATATAGCGCCCATCTCCTTCAAAAAGAGCTCTTACTCCGTTCGAGAGAAAATTGCCCTTTCTTACGTTGACCTGACAGCATATTGAAGGGGTATGACCGTCAAGAGGTCTCTAGTTGTTCGCGTTTGAATCATTTGGTTGGCTGTGCTCGCGCTGCGGTCTCACTCACTAAGGTAACTAACTAACTAAGACGTGGTCTCCAGCGAGTTCTGAATAGGCTCAGGTTAGACGCCCGGAAGCTGCGAACCCGGCCGCCTTCCCTGTTCCTTTGTTTCTTTTTGGGCTGTCGGCGTTCAAGCGTCGTGGTGGTCGCTTCGTAAGACGAAGTGACAGTAGTTGGCTATGTCCAGAGCATATAGGTCAGCGGTTCTGCAGAATCGAAGTCTTCAACTGTTTGCCACGTTTGCACGCACTATACCTATGCTCTAGCACTGGATTCCCTCAGTATATTGCTATAGGCGGCCAGGTATGTAACGGCTATGGTTTGGGTATGCAGCTCTGCAACTGCGTGCATAGGTGTGGGATGCGCTACAGAGCCCCAGATGCGGGGAATGACACGCTGGCTGTATGTGGGGCCATGTTACGACCATTTGTTTACATGTCTTTGGGACCCATGTATGCAGTAGGTGTTGGCGATAACTCTTCAGATATTATGATTCTTATTTTCTAATTCGCACCACTGTCTAGCTAGGCAGTGGTTGGTTGTTGCGATTCGGGTCCCAACCTTAAAAGCTTGTATTGCTAAACGAGGAAGCCGGGTTTTTGGAAAAGAGCCAAAGTCATAATTGGCACCACTTCTGGGTCCTCCATATGGCGACCGCATTTGCCTCAAAGGACTATCAAGATGCCGTTTTAGAATAATGAATTGCTCGGTTCACCAATATAGAATGTTCTGTTGATTTGCCATGGCTAGGTCGAAACTTTCCAGCGTCTACTGTTTCAATATAGCAGTGCAGCCATTGTCAGGCGGCTACTGTAGTTATATTGTTTTTATAGATGTCATTGGTGCATACGTGAGCTGCTCTCTAGTTTCGTATCACATCCAGTCGCACTTCAAGAATCGATTTGCTATACGGAGTCCTCCGTCCAACCGCCCAATTTTTGGGCAGAGTCAAACTTCGTGTTCGGTTTCCAAGGTTATGGAGCGTAAGATTCAAACTCGAAACGCTGCTTAACAAACATGATCAGCTCTTGAAATAGAAGAAGTGAGCCTTTCAGTGCAGCTCAACAGACAGAAAAATACCTCACTATTAGGGCTGTTTATGAACAGCCATATATGAAACATGGTTAGCCGCCGTGGTTGTGATGGGGCATTGTGATCCGCAGGGATGTTGAAGTGGCAATAAATAATATATTTTTGCTCGATGACTGGCAAGCGAGTTGACAACAAACAACTCAAAGTAACATTTGAATTGAAGCGCCAGTAATTCATACCAAAGAAACTATACTTTTAAGTCCCCGGGATACATTCTGCCAAGATTGTTATCACCGACCCGCGTTACGAAGTTATCAAAATCTACTACATAATCATGCCTACGCTACGGAGTTCTCGGTACAGTTTACACTTTCAACATAACCGCTTCAAAACTTGTTAATGTACTGGCCAACCATACCTCTCAAGTCTCAAAATGTGCAATAATCAATATAACGATTGGTCCAGAATGAACTATTTTCACAGTACCTAAACCGAGTCTTTTGCCAGTATGAGATCGTTCTATTCCCCCATTCAAATTGTCTTGGATTTTATCATTGATACAGTTTAGCATCAGTGCAAAAATATGTGAAAATATTCATAGCCATTATTCATTTCATGTGAGATAGAAATGTCTCCATGGATAGTGGCAAAGTTCAAAAAGATCATTAATTGCTTTCTTCTTCCACTATATTCAGGGCGACAAAAATTACTTTCAGCTCAAGAGTGGCAGATGCGGCGTTAACGCATTGCGTATCAGGGTTGCGCCACTATTCATGCTTAACATATTCCGAGAAATTGCTATTAGCATACAGCAATAATTCCCATCATTCCCAAGAATCCTTAGGATTCTAGCATAATTAGAGCATAAGAAAGAATGCAAATCTTTGAAGATCTAGGACTTGGTTCTAGCTTTGCCCCTAGGTTCGTTCTCTTTATTCAGCGGCCCCCAATTCGCTGCCTACCTAGCATCCAAGGTACACAAGAAATGAGTGGTAAGGACCAGCTATACTCACGGACGCCGCAGCTGAAAATCCGAAGTACCTCGCCTGCTTCGCGGATGAAGATGCGTGGCGTGACATGCTCGGTTTTTTCATCGAGGCGCAGAAATGGTGTCAAAAAAAACATACCAGATTTCGTCACTATTGACCCGCATTGCATGGGGAGTAAGAAATAATGGAGCTGCACCGCCTTCCTCAGCGAAAGCATGTGTACGTATCTATGCACATACATCCCCGGTTGCACAGTAACGCTTCGGGTGATCGATAGCCCGGAGCATCCATGGGTCGGGCCATGCGGCCTCAGTGTTGGGTTTAACAGTGCATGTACTTAGTACCGCTGTTTGGGTTGCCTCAATATCCGCAGCAAGGGGCTGTTTACCTCGGAAAGAACTGAGTGGGCGAAGCAGCAGCCGGATGGCTATGCAAGTCTGAGAAGAGTTCCAGAGTAGCTGAAGCTGGAAACAAATCGAGACAGCGTCACAGCGGGGCCTGGCGGGTTTCGTGGACGATCATCAAGCTGCAAGCGAAATTCTTAGTTAGCTGCTAGCAGGTGTCCCATGAGGGAATGTGCGTTCTTGGCGAAGCATCAGATAAAGGAGCTTCCGAATGCTTCCTCCAACTAGCGCACGCCACACGGCGCGAGACAGGCTGTCGTCAAGGCGATGGTTGTTGGGCTTTCAAACATGTTGGGTTGCAGGAAGCGGCGAGGCTCAGCCCCGCACGTGATCACAAGCCCTGGTATTAGGTAAGCCGCGCCATATTATGACGCCATTGCTAGGCAGAACTGGGACGAAAGGCGCTTACCGCCTGTTGCGGCTGTGGCGCACAGCATCTTCTGGCCAATCACAGGTGGCGCTGACCGAAGTGTGGCTGGGTATGTACTGTGGCTGGTGACCTTAGTCAGCTCGCTTCCCACCGAAGCGGGCAGTGGTGAGACCACAGGCGGAACAGAACTCCCTTCCAACCGTTACATTCTTGCGCTGGAGGATGATGGCCACCGGAGACGAGCTGTTTGCGAGTCTACTTGCCCAGCACTCCCCCGTATCTGTACATTCGCGAATACGGATAATTATTACCTCCCAAAACTACCCCCCTGAATGATCGAGCACTCCCAGGGCCAAGCATTGTTGATTGTTTAAGGAAACCTGCGGCTTTCCGATGCGAATGTCACCAAGACAAGCGGTGTCTGACTCTTTTGCCGGTCAAGCTTTTCGTGACCCCAGGCTGGAACGGGCTCCGATGCGAGGCGGAAAGTCTACCTGGTACCAGTAGTGAGCGGACAGCATTTTCGTGTGGTTCATTTGCAGCGCAACCACCCAAGGAGGCCTCCCCATGCCGCCAAGGAGGGCGGAGTCGAGTACGATTGAAGTTCTCACGCGCCCGGCGGAACTCTGTCTGCGTCCGTCCCGTCCAAATGAGCAGAGAGGAACGTCTTTCAGGCGCTCGTTCCGGTGTCACACAAGGTGCCGTCCGTGTCGTCCGTGTTGACCCGCGACGTCCTTTCCAGCCGGTGGAGATTTTCGTTGCCAATTTTCTTGGACAAAACAAACAAGAGATCCCGGACGGAGGCCTGTGTGTCCTGGCGGCGCGATCGCGATCTTATTAGGTGCATCTTCTTGTAAATAACTCCGGAGCCAAGGCTTTTCCAAGCAGCGATCCAGGCCCCAAACCGCAGGCTGAGGAGTTGAAGAATGCTTGAACGCAGTGACAGCAAATGGCGACTCGCCTGGTCATCGCATCCGACAGCTTGAGGCATTTTCATTCGTGTAGACAAAAGAAAGCAAGCTGTTTGGTTTCTGACCGTGCGCTCAGGATTATTATCGTTCGTCGCTGTGGTCGCGGGTGGAAACTCACGCAGGAGTCTCGCTGATTGGCCCAGCCCTGACGGCCAATCACCGCGCGCGATCGCCAGCCGCCGACAGACGACGCTGGCGATGCTGATGGCGACCGGCTACGTTCACCACCGCGGCTGTGGTGAAGGTGCTGCGGCTCGAGAGCCAGCAGGCGATGCACTGCGCTTCTCAAACGGTCGGACGGGCGCGCCGCCGCCGCGGTGTCTGCTTTTCGTCACAGAAATCTCGGGTCAGGGGTGGCGTTTTGCTAAGGTTGACCCCCGGAAGGGATCCTCTGCACTGCCTCAATCTCAGCGACCTGCCATGGCACCTGAGAACATGATTGCCTCCACCAAGATTCTGGGCGGCGGAGGCACTGCACCTAGGCTGCCTGCACCTCGATGGGTACTTATTATTCCGCATTGGCGGCCCGCGTCGACAGAGTTACCGCTGGCCCATACCACCTTGCTTAACATTGTCGCTGGAATCACGGAATCATAGATTGCAACTCTTCCTTGACCTTCCTCAAAGCTCTTTCTAATATCACTACCGGTCACAGCTCTGCTTGATTGACTGCTTCACTCTTTCGAAAGAGTCATGTTTCGTTGTTTTCGATGATCCTGTCGTTTTCTAAATTTATATCGGTATTCTCCGCGCAAAAATACCCTAATACCGACCTCTCCTCCCTTCACACCCTACCTTGCAGTTTCTCCGCTTAGGACTTTATCAATACTTATAAGTCATGGCCAATACCAACCGACTCCAGGCCCCTCAGATCTTTGTTGACACCACAGTGAGTGTTCTGGCAGTCAGCGGAATCCATGGTACTAACCTGCAAACCACAGCAATCGGGCTCGTCTTCGTCGCTAGCAGATGGCAACCTTTCTCCTGACAGGCCCTTCACGAGCAATGGCAGCTTTCTCACTGCCCGCTCTCCCGTGTCTATGGACGGGGAGACCCTTCGTTCGCGGGCGAACTCCTTCAATTCTAATGTAGAAACGCTGAGATCTCGGTCTAATTCTACCACCCATGGAGATCCAGACCATTTACCATACGACGACGTGCCGCTATCAGAAGCATTGAAGCCCGATCAGCGAAATGAGAAGGACTTCGAAGTCGAAAACAATCCTTTCGCATTCACTCCTGGACACCTCAATAAAATGCTCAACCCGAAGTCACTGGCTGCTTTTCGAGCACTTGGAGGTCCCCAAGGTCTAGAACGTGGTCTTCGAACAGACCTAATTGCCGGATTATCGATCGACGAGGACAAACTACAAGGGACTATCACTTTCGATGATGCCACTAAGCACGATACGAAGAAGGATAATTATGGAGATGCCGGCCCCTCCGATGCAAGCCACTCCGCTGCCTCGACCGGCGACAGCAAGTTTTCCGATCGTATTCGTGTTTTCGAGCAAAATCGCCTTCCAGAAAGAAAGGCCGATGGTTTTTTTGTTTTGTTATGGAGAGCATACAACGATAAGATCATTATCTTACTGACAATTGCCGCGGTCGTTTCTTTGTCTCTTGGAATATATGAGACCTTCAGTGGTGGCTCTAGTGTTGAGTGGATTGAAGGTGTCGCCATCTGCGTTGCTATCTTGATCGTTACAATCGTTACTGCTGCCAACGATTGGCAAAAGGAAAGACAGTTCATGAAGTTAAATCGCCGGGTAAGGATTCTCAAAGATCATAACTGTAATTTTTCTAATTTCAAAACAGAAAAACGACCGCGAAGTCAAAGCACTTCGGTCTGGGAAATCGGTCATGATATCCGTTTTTGATATCACTGTTGGTGATATCTTACATCTAGAGCCTGGAGATGCCATTCCAGCGGACGGAATATTTCTTACCGGGCACGGAGTAAAATGCGACGAATCATCGGCGACCGGGGAATCCGATCAAATGAAGAAGACTGGTGCCCTTGAGGTTTGGCAGCGAATGGAGAATGGCACTGCGACCAAGAAGCTTGACCCATTTATCCTCTCTGGAAGTAAGGTACTCGAGGGTGTTGGGACTTTTCTTGTCACCAGTGTCGGCCCTAATTCTACCTACGGCAAGATCATGATGTCCTTGCAGACGTCTAACGACCCTACACCTCTACAAGTCAAGCTAGGACACCTTGCAAACTGGATTGGCGGCCTGGGTACAGCGTATGTATCAACGGCTCCCCTTTGATTATTGCCTTTTACTGTTCAAAATGCTAACACAAAGCCAGTGCTGCTCTTGTATTGTTTTTCGTTCTCCTAATCCGCTTCCTGGCACACTTGCCTACCAACCCTGGCACACCAGCAGTCAAGGGTAAAGAGTTCATGGAGGTCATGATTGTCGCAATTACTGTGATTGTCGTTGCAATTCCAGGTATGCTCCATCACCATCCAGATTCCACAGCCTATTCTCTAATATTTCTATACAGAGGGTCTCCCTTTGGCAGTTACTCTTGCACTTGCTTTTGCCACAACTCGAATGGTAAAGGAAAACAACCTTGTTCGAATCCTTCGCGCTTGTGAGACCATGGGAAATGCTACTGTAATTTGTTCCGACAAAACCGGTACCTTAACTCAAAACAAAATGACGGTTGTTGCCGCAACTTTGGGCATCAACCATAGCCTCGACGGAACAACTGATCAAGATGGGAGTGGCCCGTCGACCATGTCGAAGAAGCTCGCAGAAGTCTCGTCGTCTGTTAGAGATCTTGTTGTGAAGGCAATCGCTCTAAATTCCACTGCATTTGAAGGCGAGGAAAATGGACAGCGCACGTTTATCGGAAGCAAGACGGAAGTTGCTATGTTACAACTCGCCCATGATCACCTAGGGATGAAGCTTGCTGAAGAGCGGGCGAACTCCGATGTCGTTCAACTAGTCCCATTCGACTCCGCTCGAAAATGCATGGGCGTTGTTCTCCGTCAACACGACGGAACATACCGACTACATGTCAAAGGTGCTGCGGAAATGATGTTGGCAAAAGCTTCCAAAATCATTGCCAACTTGCCTCAAGACACCTTTAGCCAAGATTCATTGCCCGAAGATGCCAAGAACACCGTTCTTGACTTAATCAACTCCTATTCACAGCGATCTCTCCGTACCATCGGAATGGTATATAAGGATTTCGAAGCTTGGCCACCGCATGGTGCAAAAACTATGGAAGATGACAAGGGCATGGCTGACTTTGACGACATTTTCCATAATATGACTTGGATTGGTGCTGTTGGAATTCAAGACCCGTTGCGCCCGGAGGTCCCTGGTGCAATTCAGAAATGCAACACCGCTGGAGTGGCAGTCAAGATGGTTACTGGTATGTCCTGCCTCATTTAACATTTTCTCTTGACCGTTCACTTTGACTGACCCCGAACTGTAGGTGATAACATGACCACTGCCGTTGCTATTGCGAGAGAATGCGGTATCAAAACTGATGATGGAATCGCAATGGAAGGCCCCAAGTTTCGCCAGCTCTCTAATGAAGAGATGGACAATATCTTGCCCAAGCTGCAAGTTCTCGCACGCTCATCTCCTGAAGATAAGCGTATCCTTGTCGCCCGTCTTAAGCATCTTGGAGAAACTGTTGCCGTCACTGGTGACGGCACAAACGACGGCCCAGCACTCAAAACCGCAGATGTTGGCTTTTCCATGGGTATTGCGGGAACAGAGGTTGCCAAAGAGGCCAGCTCCATTATTCTTTTAGATGACAACTTCAAGTCTATTGTGACCGCCATTTGCTGGGGCCGCGCCGTCAACGACGCTGTCGCTCGATTCCTCCAGTTTCAGATCACTGTTAACATCACCGCTGTGTGCTTGACATTCGTTTCCGCTGTTTCTAACACTAACAACAAGAGTGTGCTCAACGCCGTCCAGCTGTTATGGGTCAACCTTATCATGGATACCTTTGCCGCTCTTGCCCTTGCCACCGATGCGCCAACCGAAAAGATATTGGATCGAAAACCATCGCCAAAATCCGCATCGCTCTTTACTATGACAATGTGGAAGATGATTGTCGGGCAGAGCATTTACCAGCTTGCTATCACTTTCACACTCTACTTCGCCGGTGCTAGAATCCTAAACTACGACGTCGTCAACCATCCTGCATTACAAAAGGAGCTGGACACTATCATTTTCAACACCTTTGTTTGGATGCAAATATTCAACGAGTTCAACAATCGGCGACTTGATAACAAATTCAATATCTTTGAGGGCATGTTGAAGAATTACTGGTTCATTGGTATCAATGTGCTCATGGTCGGCGGTCAAGTCATGATTATTTTTGTTGGAGGCATTGCTATCGGTGTCGTACGTCTTGATGGCATCCAATGGGTCATCTGCATTCTCTGTGCAATCTTCTGTCTCCCGTGGGCCATTGTCCTTCGCAGTATCCCCGATCGATATTTCGCAGTTCTTTTCAACGGTACGCTCAGCGCCGTTGCCTTCGTTTGGAAACCGTTCGCAAAGTGCATGTCTGTTATTTTCGCCCCAGTTGGAAAAGTTTTTGCTGCTATGTGGTCCCCAATCCGGCGATTTAGCTCACGCATCAAGTCCAAAGCTGCAAAAAAGAAGGACAAATCGCCGGAGCAGGTGGAGATCCAAAAAGTTGATGTGGAGGCTCCAACGTCAGAGGTGACTGGCGCGAAGCAGAGTCCGGTTCCTCAACATGCCAATTTGCCGCCAATTACTCTGACCGCGCCGAGCTAAAACATTCATGATTTTATGTCTTGATTTTCTTTGATGATTTTTCCGCTATGTATACTTTGATATTTTGTGCCAGATCAATGGCGTTTTCGATATACCCGGGATTTTCGCATTTGATGGCGGAATGGGTTGGATATCTCGGTATTTTTGGATAGGCGTTTGGAAGAGGATTTTATATTATGTAGAAAGGATATAATGATTGATTGTATTTAGTTAACTCTGTACACTATTATGATACCATGACATTCAAATTACATGCTTTGCCTGATGTATTCATGTTGAGGTTGCTGCCTTACATACTTCCTCCGTAGTCTAGGCATGTCCAGCCATGCATTCGTCATTCCAAACAGGGTTTGTTCATTGCGGCTTAACCTCAACCAAGACAGACACGCAGACTCAGAGCCCTCCAACACAGCCTCTTACCAACAATCCTGTCATACTACTTCAAAGATTGACTTTTGCCGAAGCACCAGTCGATCTACTTTACAGAGCACCAATACATACAATCCGCTCTACTCCGTATAGCTGCGCAATTGAACCCCACATCACTCGACCTCACCATGTCCACGATCAACTATCGCACAATCGACGTTGATTCACTCGACCCTGAAGCCTCCGTGAATTTCCCTCTAGAGACACTGCTGCCTTCCAACCTTCCTCCCTCCACGTCCTCCAGCAATGCCGCAAACACCGCCTCACAAACCCGTCAGCTGCTCCGGTCTGGCGACTCCGAGGGCGCGCTGCGCCACGCCCTCGACACAGCTCCTCTAGGAGGCGACGATCGCGCAAAGGAAGTACATCTAGCAACAGTGGTGGAGGTTTTGCAAGGCATCCGCCAGGCGGAGATGGCGAGGGTGTTGGAGGCTGTGTGTAGTGGGGAGGGAGGGGCGGAGAGAGGCGATTGCCTAATGAAATATTTGTAAGGGGCAAGATTCTTTACTTCCTAGGAATGTGAAGTGCTAATATATTTTTGATGGGTTAGGTATAAAGGCATGGCGGCACAGTCTTCGAGCGGCGGAAGCTCTTCACCATCCTTGAGATCGTCTTTGTCGCCGCAGAGCACGGGATTCTCGCAAATACAAACTCGGAACTTTGGTGAAGGTGGTGGTGGACAGCAGATGGCTGTGCTGTTGAATTGGCACGAAAGACTCGTCGAGGCCGTCGGAGTTGGCTCGATTGTTCGTGTGATGTCCGACCGGCGGACGGTTTGAGGACCGGGGTGAAGATTGGACACCCATGGAAAAGCCAGAAAAATATAATCTAAAGGCTTCTACAACCCTTATTTATATGGTGTTAGTACTGACTCACACCATATGCTGAGATGAGAAATGCGGGTTCGATTAAGTTGGCCATATGATAAGAGAAATCACCAACTATGGACATGCTAGGACTTTTCTCGGTATGCAAAATATCTACTAGTTACGATTCAAAGCTTCCTCTTTCCAGTACATCTTTGAGGTTTACTTGTCCACTTCCTCTCTCTAGAGGCTTAGACTGACCCTCTCCTTCTTTCCATCCGATCATGAATATAAATCTAAACGTAGCTGGTATCCCCTGTTGCCCGTCTTCTTTATTGAGAGCTCTATAGATAGCCTCATTGGCTAACAATACATCCCTTGACATCGGAGCAATTTCCCGATGTTTGATCGCATTGTTCTCCCCCATCGCCTGTAAGTCCGACATTAGAGCAAAGGTATGGGGATAGTCAACAATTAAATCTTCCACATCCACTGTCAAGAGCTTAAACCCTGCCTTATTTAGTAATCCTCCAATATCTTTGACATCAGCTAATGGCGACACATGAGGGCTGACGCCCCCTCTTCGTTCAAGATCAGCCAGTTGTAATGACGAGCGTAATTCGAAAAGGGTGTCACCACCCGGCATTGCTGCAATGAACGGGCTATCTGGCTTGAGAATAGAATTCACCTGCGCTAGTACTGAAGGTAGGTCGTTTATCCAGTGCATCGAGAGCGATGACAGAACAGCGTCAAAGGTATTAGGTTCATAGGGAAGATTTTCAAGATTAGGAATAACTTCCCGAGTTATAGATATTTCAGAGTTGAATTGTAGAGACTTGTCACGATATAATAGAGAGGGAGACTCGTCAACGCAAGTCAATTTTGATACGCGGTTCGCTATGGGCTCTGAGGGCGGCGCATCGGGGAGGTCAGGGTTGACATAGGGTATGGTTAAAGCCCTAGCTATATTGCAGCTATTCGCTCCAAGGTCAAGAACATTGTTAAAATTTCTTTTGATATCCTGAGCTAGACGTCAGCGCTTGTTGCGCATATCATAAAGACCTTTCCTACTGACTAGTAGCCGTTCACTTAAGCGCGATGCAATCTCGTCTCTAATATAATCGACTTTCCGGCTGTCTACTGTATTTTGCGCTGCACGCTCCTTTTGTAGCCATTTTATTCTGCGATTGAAGACCTCGAGGGTGGGATTGCCAGGCGCCTGTACGGCATAGCTCCGTGATAGAAATGAACCGCGACGGAGAAGAAATCGACTGGGGATACAGGGGCGGAGAGACATATGGAGTATTAGGGCGTTTTAGACAAGGCTTAATACATTTTGGCTAGCGATTCAGGGCAAAGTGGAAGAAAGAAGGCCAGAATGAAAAGGTTGCGTTGGAAACTAAAAAGATTCGCGACTTGAAGTGACGTCGGTGCATCAACACTCGCAGCCCACGAACTCCAGGACGAAAAATGCTTCAGGGTCGGGTTTGGGGTAAATACGCGATACTATGCACTCTATTACTTCAAGAAATTCACTAACTAGCTACTGGATATTTACAGCAACGAGACAACCCTGCGCGAGATGAACTGTTGAATTCTCCCACACGCCGCGCCCAAGCTCCAGAATGGCGCGCCCGTTCCCGTATACTTTTATCTCCTGCCCTTGCGCAGAGAATCGCCTCTCCGGACAGCCTACAAACAGATTATCCAGAGATCTTTCAAATCTCTCACTTGCGCAGGCAGATGACGAGGACGACGAACCGACCTTCGATCCCCGATCCCCGCAGGCGAACTATTCTCTTTACCCGCCGGAACACCTCTTATACTGCGAGGATTGCCACCAAATAAAGTGCCCACGATGTATTACAGAAGAGATTGTCTGCTGGTATTGTCCCCACTGCTTATTCGAGACGCCGAGCAGTATGGTAAAGAGTGAAGGCAATCGGTAAGCATTACAATACCATTATTATGGCATCTGGCCTCTAACTGTATTTGTAGATGTACTCGCAACTGCTTCAATTGCCCAATATGTACGTCACCTTTGGCAGTAACAACAATTGGAAATGGAGATGGAAATGTGAATGCTCAGAGCGGTCCCTGGATTCTGACTTGCAGCTACTGCATGTGGACGACGCTGGATGTCGGGATTAAGTTTGACAAACCGACGAACATTCGCGCACAGCTATCCTCACTTACTAAAAAGTCCGAACGAAGATTGTCAGTATCTAGACACTCTCTGAAATCGCCGCTGGCTAGCTCTTCTTCCCTACAAGATATACCTGATGAGCCGACTTCTCAAGACGGGCCAAAAGTACATAAGCCGCCCGTAGAAGATGGCAGCACAGCTCTTGATTCTACAGCTCGTTTTGCAGCTTTGAAATCATTCTATCGAAGTCAGCTCGCGGAAACTTCGTCATCACCCACAGACCCGTTGGCCGGATCGGAGCCTGGTTCATATTCATCACCCACCGCGCTGAGTCGCATTATGTCTCTATATACTTCGGGATTAGGTGGTCTGCATGGCGGTGGTGCCAAAAAGGCCAAAGCCAAGCCACCGGTTATGCGTGAAGCCCTGACTTCATCTGAAGGGCTACATATTCCTGCCCCCGGTGTTGAGGACGCCATCGTACAAAAGATGGCAACTGAAGGATGGGAAGGCCTCGCTTCAACGGAGCAGCGTGCATTCCAAGCGCCAGGGACGCGATTTGTGGATGATCTACGGCCTCTCCCCGTATTTCTTCGCACCAAACGCTCCAAGCGTTGTAAGGCGTGCAAACATATCCTCGTCAAGCCAGAGCTCAAACCCCAATCGACACGATTCCGTATTCGTCTCATAGCAATAAGCTATATTCCATTAACGAGTCTTCGGCCTATCGTTCCCCTACCACCTTCACCACCTGTCAACCTAGACGCTCTTGAACCCCTTAAACCGATACAATTACTCCTTACGTTAAAAAATCACATGTTCGATTCGATACGTGTTACCTTAGCCACACCAAGCGTAACGCCTGGCCGTGTGGAATCTAGAGTGACCATCCTTTGTCCTCAATTTGAGGTTGGCGCAAACACAGATGTGTGGGACGAAGCCCTCCAGTCGAGTAGTGCTCCAGACCCACGTTCGTCGAAATCAGGAGTGGAAAAGGTTGCCGAAGCGGGCAAAGTCTGGGACAGAGGACGCAATTGGTCAACCGTGGCTATGGAGGTTGTGCCGGGATCGCTACTAGAGGCATTTGAGAAGGATCGCATGAAAGAAGACGAAGATGTGCTTGAAATTCCTATTTTTGTCAGACTTGAATGGGAGGCAGAAGGCGGCAATGAAGACTTGGGGTTTTCCTCAAAACCTGATAGTAAAAAGGCGGATGTGGAAATGGTGAAAAGGGAGTTGGCATATTGGATGGTACTTGGAGTTGGGAGAATAGTCCCTACTGGCAGTAGCGAAAGTTAAATCTTTTTTGTTGCGGAGATACCCATAGATGTTGCTTCGCGGTCAGGGATGTGTAGACGGCCCATTTGGTGCGTGGTGAAGAGGAGCATTTAAAACTTGCTTTTCAGAAATCCCTTCCTTTGACATTGTACGTTGGACTCATCAACGCATCTCAATACAACAAAGTGATATGCAGACAATACAGGGAGAATAAACGGTCACAGGAGGTGAAAAAAACAGAAGGGTTAAAATATCTCCATATCTAGAACCGTGCTCCAGGTATTGTCATGCTGTTCCAACCTTTTAATTGCCCTCTTATCCCTAAATCTCTACTCAGAGATAAGAAGTCCAACCCCAGTTTCTCGTTCTTCCATTACAGAATAGCAAGCAGAAAACAAACAGAATGGAAACCGTCTAGTATTCCACAGCGCTGCTCTGGGGGAACTCGAATCCGACACCACGACCCGTCAGTCTGCGGTAGACTTCACCATATGCATCGAGACGGTGGTCAACACCACCACGCTCCTTCTCGTGGAGGACGACCTTGAGGACCTTGCTGCCATCTTCCTTTGTTCGGATGCGCTTGCCGACAATCTCGACTGGGTAGACGATATCTGTAAGAATTGCATCGTGGACAGCGGTGAGAGTGCGGGAACGTGGGCGCTTCTGGGTCAACTGGGTGCGGGAGCGGTTGGAGCGCTTGGGACGAGGAAGAATACGGCGAGAGGCAATGATGATAACTTGGCGATCAGAGAATTTCTTCTCAAGTTCCCGAGTGAGTCTAAATTTCAAGGTAATTAATTAGTTTTCTTTGTGTTCGGATTTCCAGTAGAAAAATTGAATCAAAAGTGTTATTATCTTGAACACATACCTCTGCTGGATCTTGTGGAATCCCTGAAGAAGAGGGACTGGAACGAAGATCACGATAGCCTTCTTTCCGTGGCCGACCTCGATCTATACGCCATATGAACAATCAGCTTGTGGTATCGAAATTTAACGATAATTTCCATATAACAATAAATTCGCTTTCCAAATCTGATAATATCCTTCGAGATCGTCCAACATTCTTTCCGACTTCAACAACGGTACTCAATCCCATCTCACGATAGTAACTTCTTCGCCAATCCACTTTGTAAAATAGTATAAAAACAGCACCAGTTGCCTTACCTCACGAGCAGATGCAAACTGCAGCGGGCGGAGAGCAGCCTTCAAATCAGAGGTATTGGCCTCCAAATCGCTGAGAGCACTGGCCAAAGAGGTCTCGAGCTCTGAAGGGTTTTGCCTCGAGGGGCTGTTGGCGGCAATCTTGTTAAGGGCAGCCATGGTTTCGAAGGAACGAGGTCGAGGAAAAGACAGCACAGGCGCTTTGCTGCTGCTTTCCCTATGTCGTTAACAGGTGGCTGGACGGGGTGCGGAAGAGCTGGTCGGTGTTGCAGAGTCAACCGTCGTTTGCGCCGTGCTGGTCGTCGTCGCATCCAAACAGTTTTGTGGTGAACTTTCGCTTCGTGGACCCTCGCTTAGCCGAATCCGACCTTACTATATGTGGCTAGTATACTTAGTAATAAATCTATCTACCTAGTGCTTAAGGTTTTGAGGTGAGGTCTCGTGACCAGTAGCCCCTTTCCACCTGAAAAATATTTCAAGACTACTAAAACGATGTGCTCTGGACGGAGTACTATCTTGAATTCTACAAATATATTAAAATTTCTTACTTCATAGGCTATCAATCAAACTTTGGCATGTCATATGTATCCTCCGGGTCTGGTCAGGTCTACGTTAGCAGAAAGAAATCCAATTCAATAAGCCAGGGAGCATTACCTTGTTGGGTTTCAAGAATATACTGAGACGTTGCGTGGATCTCATGATCTAAAGCAGTCAGAAGCTCTTGCAGTCGTATTCTGACTCTCTCGTTCCGCCCAGCGCCACCCCTGAGGGCGGCTTTAGCAACATGAAATCGTGAAACTCCGTTGACAAGCATCATGTTAAATGGTGTTGTCGTACTTCCTTCTTCCTTATATGAGCCAATGGTCACGCGATGAAGTTTTGGTCTTCCAAATAGCAACCCCTTCAACTCGGTTTCGTAACCATGGTAGTTGAAATGCACCGGTAAGTCGGCCGTGAAAATGGCGTCAAAGGCTTCGTCAGAAAGGGCATGTGGATGTCTACTTGCTACTCCAAGTATCATCAAGTCCGTCACATTAACCATGCGAACACGTAACTCTGGAACACGCTTTCTTAAGATGGCAGCAGCTTGGACAACCTCAAACGTCAGCTCCGTACCTATGCCAACAATCACGACGTCCGGGTCTAGGCCTTCATCTGTACTGGCAAATTTCCATACTGACCCACCAGCTCGACAGTGAGCATCTGCTTCCTCAGCGCTTAGGTAGACAGGGCTTGGTTGTTTAGATCCAATCATGAGATTAATATAATTTTTCGTTCTTAGGCAATGTGCCAGAGTAGAAAGGAATGTATTCGCGTCTGGTGGGAGGTATACTCGGGCGAAATCCGGCTTCAAATTCAATACTGCTCCGATAAATGATGGGTTTTGGTGAGAAAATCCGTTATGCTCCTGGCGAGCCCAAGTGCTGGACTCAATGTAGTTAAGACTATATAGATCTCGATGCCATGTTGTTTCTCTGGCCTAGAAGGAAAGAATATAAGTCAACAGTAGTCTCATGCAGCATTAGATCGGAGCGTCTCACTATTTTATTAAATTTAGCATATTGAACCATCATCGTATGAATAATCCCAAGAAAGCTTTCGTATGAGGGGAAAATTCCAAGTCTCCCAGTCAAAGTATATCCCTGAAGAAAACCTTGGCACATGTGCTCGCTAAGTACTTCTATCACTCGTCCACCGTTAGCGTTTGAAAACTGGTCCCATTGAAAGTTTCTAGTAGTATGGGCAAGAGCTTGGTTCAACTTGTTGCTTTCTAGCTCGTCGGGGGAAAACAGCCGAACACCGTGCGGGTTTTGGACAAATAGCCGATCTATGAGATGGCCAATAGTGCCCATGGAGCTTTGATGCGAGTATTTTTCAACAGAAAATTGTTTCCAGTCAGGTATATTGACCTGTTCTGAGCCTTGATACGTTATTGGTCGCTGTCCCATCCTCATTGAATCGTCCCTTGGGAGAATGAACTTTATTTCATCAATCACATCCCCATCTTCCTTAAACAATTCGCTGGGATGATAAGATGAAAGCCAGTCTTCCAATGCATTTAACTCTTCGTCGTTAGTTTTTGCTGCTGGGAGCGGAACCTGATGCGCATGAAATGAGCCCTCAACAATTTCGCCATGAATCTTCTTCGGTCCCGTCCAGCCCTAGCACTGATGGTCAGTTTTGGATGATATCAAAAGCTAAGAGACTTTACTTTTGGTGTTCGTAAAATTATCATTGGCCATCGCGGCTTAGTGATTGGGTTGCCTGACCGAGCAGCTTTTTGAATCATACGGATACACGCTAAGGCCCAATTCAGGGTGCGATTGAAATCCGCATCAATATTATCTAGGTTATCAACGATGACTGGCTCGTACCCGTACCCGGAGAACAATGCTAGCAGTTCTCGATCATCCATGCATCCAAATATTGTACGCTCACTGATTTTAAAGCCATTGAGGTGAAGAATAGGTATTACGGCGCCAGACTCTGCAGGGTCAATATATTTATAAGAATGCCAACTCCTATAACGCGGTTAGTGCCGTTCGTAGGCATGGCATAGGGGAGTCTGCTCACGCAGCGCAAGGGCCGCTCTCTGCCTCTCCGTCACCTACAATACAGGCAACAATCAAATCCGGCTTATCCATTATCGCCCCAAATGAAACGGCTAGAGAGTACCCAAGCTCCCCACCTTCATGTATTGCCCCAGGCGTTTCCGCATTGATGTGGCTATTAGAGTCAGTTATAAGAATTGCCTACCCATTGGGAAACAGCGAACCTTGGGAATCCTCCGGTGGTACTGAAGGTTGTGATCAGCTTTGTTAGACCGCTGGTATTCCGAGAATAGATATGATAAAACTTTTCTAAAGAGCCTTCTATCCAAAGACATGCGAGAATTGCAGGGGCTCCATGACCGGGGCCAATAACAGCCAGCATATCAAGACTATACTCGGATATAAGGTAATTGAGGTGAGAATAGATAAATATTAGACCAGGGCAGGTTCCCCAATGACCTTGGAGTTCGAATCATAAGCACTCGATATCGACCAGTATGATCAAGCATCACAAACGTACCCAATAGTCGGGGTTTGATATCATCGGACGTAAGTTTGCGGGTCAAGTAGGCATTGTCACGAAGAAATATCATTGCTTGGATATGATTAGACCCAATAAAAAAGTATATGACTGTTTTGGGCCCGACTTTACCTGCCGCAATATAGTTCGCAGCTCGACGAAACTTGGCCAAAGAATCGATGGCATACTTGCTCAAGGAGCCTGCACTCAATTGAACGGTAAGATCATCTAGGGATTCAGGTAGATGGGAAGGCAATGCCTTCGGATTCGGCTTGTCAATGACTTCGCCAGGCATTTTGGATTATATTCTGTTTATTTCGCGGGATTTTGAGAAGTCCGTGATTGCAAAGCGGTTTGCAAGGCGAACAAGCCATTTCGGGCAAAATTGGCATAGGCCATCATTCCAGTCCCTATCTGCGCGTATTTACAGCGCTCACCTAATTGTTATGTCATTCTGACATCAGAGGGTTGGAAACCAGGACGCCGTACGGAGTACTTCGTATGGTCAGGCGGGTGGCCATCGAGGCAAAAGCATATCCAAGTAGTATCAAGCATTGATGCCATAAATTGAGAATATCAAACACATCGATTCCGATCAATTGTATTGAAGGGTTAGCATGGCTAAGGCAATTCTTGCTATCAACGCCGGCACGTCGTCTGTTGGAGTGACAATCTTTGACGTCAGCTGTCCGCCAAGAGAGATCGCAACAGCAGCGATTGTCGGTATCACTTCATCACCCACTATCTTCAAATATTCGCATGGTGACAATAGAAAGAGCCAGGACATCAAAGAGCACATTGAAACCCCGCAGGATGCCTTCAGATACTTGCTAGCTCATTTTCTGGATGATTCCAAACTCACTGTCACTAAAGACAAAGCTGATTTTTCATATGTCTGCCACCGAGTTGTCCACGGGGGCGATTTCAACCAAGCAACAGTCATCGATACCAATACACTCCACTACCTGGAAGCTTTACGAGATCTAGCACCATTGTGTGTATAAAACAATGTTTTTGTCTAGCTCGTTGAACTTACTCGACCATCCAGACACAACACCCCATCTTTAGATATTATCCGAACATGCCTCGATGAGATTCCCGCTGCGAAAAGCGTGGCATATTTTGACACGACTTTCCATCGGTCAATACCTGACTACATAAAAACATATCCCATTCGCCAAGAAGTTGCCCGGTCAAACTGGTTGCGAAAGTATGGTTTTCATGGAATCAGTTATGAGTTTGTTTCTAGATCCGTTGCCGAGTTTTTGATGAAACCCCTGGAATTGACGAGCATCATTGCTCTTCATCTTGGAAGCGGTGCTTCCGTGTGTGCCATCAAGAATGGAAAGTCACTGGATGCTTCGTAAGTGATGCTCCACGGTATCCTAACAGGTTGGCTGTTTCTCACACTTGAGACAGAATGGGCCTCACGCCCCTTTCTGGGCTACCAGGCGCAACACGCAGCGGAGATATAGATCCAACGTGAGTTCTATTGATTGAATGTTTGAATGTTCTTGTGTTGATATATCCCAGGTTGGTCTTTCACTATACTTCGGAAGCAAGCAAAATAAGCACATCAAAAGACCTACATCTCACACGGGTATGGCTTAGACACCAAACCAAAAGCTTGGACTAATATCAGCCGCTTTTAGGCTGAAGAAATTCTCAATAGATCTGCCGGCTGGAAGGCACTCACAGGCACGACTGATTTTTCCAAAATAGCAACTGAAACGCCAGAGACCGATATGCACAAGCTCGCATTCGATTTATTCGTAGATCGAGTTGCCGGGTTTATTGGAAGCTACTTCGTGAAGCTGGATGGCAATGTGGATGCTCTGGTCTTCGCCGGCGGAATTGGCGAGAAAAGCGCTATGCTGAGAAAAGCTGTTGCCCAAAAGTGCCAATGCCTACAAGTCTCAATCGACCCGCAGGCTAATTCTGCTGACATTTCAGATGACTCGCCTACTGTTATTAACATATCCGAGAAGCCTCATCAGAGACCTGCAGTCCTCATTTGCCAGACTGACGAGGAGGTATGCCTCTTGTTACCCTTGGATTTTCTTGGTCAAAGACTTATGACCGTTTACAGTTTGAGATGGCATACCAATGTGCCAATAACCCTCCCTAAGTTTTGCTCTGACCTCATTCCACTCAAGGTCAAGTCCTTAACAGTAATGAATCGGCTAGTTACTTGATAGGCAGCCTATGATTTGGGCTTTGTACGGTAATAACTTGAAGCGCTTGTTTACTAGAAGCTCGTAGCCCTGCCTAGCCATAGTGATATATGTATGGATGGGACAGGTGCAGAAATAGTTCATGTTCAGAATCAAGTGATTTCATACAACCGTATGGTAGAAGACTTGGGTATTAACTTCCCTCGCTGTGGATGTCTAGTCGTACTGGTCATATTTTCTTGCAAAGAGCTTGACAGCTAGATGTGTTGCATTCGGTATTTGGGTTGCTAGATATACTCGAGGCAATGATGTTGTGAGCACTGACATATGATAAATTCAGCTACTATAAAAGAAGAGCATCCTAGATATTATCATATCTAAAAGTTTCTTATCCCTCTGAAGTAGAAACGCTTATGGGAGATATACCTGTAGACGCATAAAGCAGAGGACACCGGTATCAAGCATCTATTCTCTTCTCCAACTTTTCTTAACAGCTTCGATTATAGCACCCCGAGGCTTTTTTTTTTCTTTTTCGCTCTACATAAGTTCGAAAAGTTCCCCTTCCCAAAAGCTCCTATGGTAGAAGAACTGATATTTGCTCCGTAGCTAGCCGACGGCCTGGGTTTCACAGATGAGCACATCAAACTAGCTCAAAACAAACGTTCAGCGGCCTTAATTTCTGGAACTCTCCGTCTCACTCCCGGAGCTCCATAGAACCCTGAGGCTTTTTCCCCTAGGGCGTTTTTCCCACGGAGAGTTGCATCGTATGCGCATATGCATCCAGCCACGACGCTGCGTGTATAAACGGCAGTTCGCCTATCCACAGGCATGTTGTGTCCAACAAAATTTTTATTGCAAAAAAACAAAAAACAAAAACAATCAGCGTTGCTCCGAGCCAGGAGCCGATAACATACAACACACACGCCCGGCGGTAGCGATCTGTAGCACAGCATGCGGCTGCGAGAACCCCTCTGGTTCTCTCAATAATAATGGCCCGCTGCATTGCATCTGCCGTTGACCGAAATGTCCGAGGCCGAGCCGGAGCTGCGCTTCACAGAAGATTTGCGGTGTGGGCTCGCGCAGAGACCAGAAGGTGGGTGGTTTGCATGTATGCACCGATCGAAGTTGCTGCTGCAGGGCGCATGATTGTCCCCCCCCCAACGGCCCGAAGCAACAATAACTACTAATGGACTCCCTCTCGTTCGTCGGGGTTTCTTTTTTCTTTTGCCTTTTTTTTTCTTTTCTTTCTTTCTCTTGCTCTTCCTGCTGTAGGATCGACAGAGAGGGATGGACAAAACGGCTGATCGACGGCCGAAAAGTCAAATGTCGCGGGCGGCACAGGAATTGGGGTCAAGCCCATCATTTTTGCCGCTTTAAGAAGACGATCATTGGCTGGAGAAGAGGCCGTCCTTTGTAATTTGACGCATCAGAACCAAAAGAGGGCGGCAGGCTTGACGCGGGTTTATTGCTGATAATCGCAGGGCGTGCATCGAATCTGGCCAGAGGACTCATCAGACAGGGGATTCGACACGTAAAAATCACCAGCCGTTTTTTTTATTTTTTCCCAGGTCCAGCTATCGCAGCCAATAGCTCCCTCCTAGCTTCGTGATTCCCCCTTTGCCACTGTGCCCAAAGGTACATATACCCAGTCAGTCGGATTCCCACAGCTTACAAACCATATGTAACTACTCCATAACCAATACGCTCGTCGTCGTACGGCGGCCCATTCCAAGGCGGGGAACCGTCATCTCCGCCAGCGGTTTGACGGGGGGTCCTGCCAGTCGGGCGGAGAATTTTCCACGTCACACTCTGGCCGGGCGAGGCCTGGTTGCGGTGTTGCGAACTTGGCTGGCCGACGGGGGGAGGGGGGTGGGCCAGCCGGCCGACTCATGGGCAGGTTCACGATCGTCCCGGCTGGGCGGAAACCAACAAGACGTTCCGCAGCTTGAAAGGACCCTGGGCTGTGGGTTGGCGTTCGGGCTGGCAGGGCCAGGGTGCCCGCTATTAAAGCGACATTACAAAGGGGATGGTCGCAGGAGGTGGTGATATGGCTGGAAAACAAACGAGGCCCTTCGTATACTGAACCTGGTCAAGCTCGATGGATAGCTCTTCCGCCCAACAGCTCCCCCCTTTGGTTACGCCGTGCCGAAAATAGATTGCCAATTTGATCTATCGACAAAGGGCCCTTTTTTTCCCAGCTGCTGCTTCACTGACTGGCCAGAAGCCCTCCCTCCTTGGGAGGTGGTTTATCTCTTGTCGCGGAGCCCCGGCATCGTCACATAGTACGGGGGAGGGGCTTTTTTTTTTTTCGGTGGAGGAGGCACGTCAAGCGTTTTGGGTTCTCGGATGGCGGCCCGTCCGTACTAGGCTCGCTTGGATGAGCTTCACTATCGAGCAAGCTCCCCTCCACACACCACCGCGTCTCGCAGGCGAACGGCAAACTCTGATCGATTCATGACACTTCCAGCAACCGCCCCTTCGGGAAGGCAAACTAAGCCGCGTCGAGCCTGGGCTTCACTCTGGCGGCGGTGATCGCGTCGTGCAGATGGGGGGGGGGGGGAGATGTGACGGGGCCAACAAAACCTCATAACCTCAAGAGGCGCAGGTTAGGCCGCCTAGTCGCCGAACTACTTGGTGAAGATCCTTGTTGGGCAGCTGTGAAATCGCATATGAGCAGTATATCGGAGGCCGCGGGAATGAGAGTGCCTTGAAAGCGGCGCGTCATGACCGTACGGATACTGGCAGGTTCTTGCGCCAATACTGGGTAACCACCATAACGCCGACGACGACGACGACGACGCTGGGAACAGACGCGGTTTTTGTTGAGATGGGCTAGTCCGGCAGTCAGCCAACTAATCTCCAGGGCAGAGCCAGCCTGGTCAAATCCCATCCTGCTCTCCCACTTGGCATGTGGGCGGCGATCCTGTTGGCGTTTTGGCTTCCAACTCACGTCGCATGCTTGCAACCCCAACAAGGCCCCAGAGCAACAATAATAGTAATAAAACAATAAAAGCAGTTTGCGCTTCTTTCGAACAGTAAGCTCCTTCTCGTCGAAGATCTCGCTTGCGCAGCCCAAGACATTTTGGAGCCAGGGGCCCGGGGCGACGCGGCGATTCGATGTTTCTCGCGATCGGCCAATCGTCGACACAAGCTGTTTCAGGTTCCCATAACCCTGACCTGCTCAGCAGTTGGCGGGACCAGGGCGCGGGCGGGCGGCGAAAAGAGGAGCATGGTGATGGCGCGGTGGTGGTGGTCGTGGGCTTGTCGCGTTAACGTTTCCGCTCGAGCCATGGTCTGTCTGAGGCTCATCCGTGTGGGTTAGTTAGTTAGTTATGCAAGATAGGCTAAAGATAGCCGCAAGCAAGGCAGATTGAGCACGATCGATTTTCCTGTTCCTGTGTCCAATAATGCCGGCGCGCGCAACCATCCGCGGGGCGTAGAAAACCCGTGTTTGGGAGAAGCAAAGAAAAACCGGCGAAGTTCCGTGAAGAATAACAAATATAGAAAATAAATAAATCAATTAAAAAAAAAATGGCTCATTCGCAATCCCTATTATTGTTATTTCATTATTGCTCGATACTACATCCCGCTTCTCCTCAGGCAGAGTTGCACATCATCTCGAAGGTTTTCCTGGGGGGAGGGAGGGAGCGGCGTTTGGGTTCTCGACGGGCTGGCCCAGTAGTTAGGCGGCAAAACTTGGCGGGGTTCCAGCCTGCCTTGTCGATGTCTGCTCCGTCAGATTATAGTATAGATGTATGCGCTTTGGCTGACGACTTATCTCCCTCCCCCCCCAGTCCCAGGGCCAGGCTCAACAGCCAATTTGTGACTGCAAGGTGCCGAGGGCAATAACAGCACCCGCTATACACACGGGGAACGCCGAACCGCACGGCGTAAAAAAGGCAACAGGCCGTGTGCTACGCGACCAGAAGAGACTAGGCCCTGCAGTGGCAAGCTTGACGGGGGGACGGCGTTGGGTAAAACACTGCCGGCAGCCGTAATGATGATGATGATAGTGATGATTCCAGAACATCGCATGAAAAGCCGCGCGCGACTCAGCTGAACCACCGAATAATAATAATCCACGGCGATTCGTTGCTTTCGAAACCTGCGGCGCGGCGCCACATCACACGTATACGGTATTAGGTGGCCCGGTCCGGTGTACGGAGGACGGAGGAGTTGTCTAGTAGTAGTAGCATCTAGTCTGGGCTCTCGACCATTGACCTCCTTTGGTCTAGAATGTCTGTTTTGGGTTATGTTTCAGCCGTGGCAGACCAGTATTACGGTGTATTTTCCCAGCCACAAACGCACCTGAAATTCCCATAGTGCGCAAGAGCTAGCCGTTAGCCAAGTAACTACACAAGCGCGAGCGAAAAAGAAAAAGCAAAGAAAAACCATGGGAGCTAGCCGGGGGGGGCGCTGGTCTAGTAGTAGTACTATGAGTTCGCACCGGGATGAGTAGTGAGTCTGGGGGGGAAGACGGGCAAGGGAGAGAACAAGCACGTGTAATAGGAGGGGCCCTCCCATGTCCGCGACACAGGAAGGAATGTGACAAAAAACAAAAAAAAAAAAAAAAAAACATCTCCTGTCGCACCGCCACCACCGCCCCAACAAGTCTGAACGACGTGTGTGTCGCATGCAGCCCGGCAGGCGGCATTCTCTTCCCGTCGCAGCCCAGCCGGGCTTCTAGCGGGTTTCTAGATGGGCGTCGCCGCCGTGATAGGGCCGGCGCAACAACGTGGAGCCGGAAACCACACGGCTCGCGGTGGGGTTTCCAGGCACACTTGCGCGCTGATTGGGCCAGCAGCTCCCCCCCCCCCCCCCTTCCCCAGCCCGTGGGTCCACGTGATGCACACTCCACTTGCGAGTGGAGATCGGCGGGCCACTCACAAGGCGCGCAGGCCGATGACTCAGCGAGCCCTTTCGTCAGGAACACAACGGGGGGGCCAAGGCAAGCGAGAGCGTTATTTTTTGTTGTTTGTGGCTTTCCTTTTTTTTTTTTTTGGTTTGGGCTCGCTTCGAAGGAGGGTTTTGTTAGACGCGCTATGGAGACACGACGCGCGCGCGCGCGCGGGAGCGATGGTGGGTTTGATGTCTTCTGGAACAACCCACTGCGGAAATAACGAAACGCGAGTGATACGGGTTGTGGCAAGCAGGCTGACCAACAACAGAGTTGTGTGGGACGGAAACAAAAAATAAAAAAAAAAAAAAAAGAAAATGATCGGACGTCGCTACTCTCTCTCTGACTCAGGTGGTGTTATAGGGTGATTTTCTGGAGCCAGGGGGCGGACGGGTGGGTTGCATCGCGTTTGGCCTGCGTATGGTCCCTAAACGCTAAGTGCTAATCTCGCGCGCCAGCCCGAGAGAAAGCACAAGAGGGAATGAAAGAAAAAAAAAAGAGGTCCAGGCCGAAGCAGAAATGAGCCGCGAGAAAATGCATATGTGCCAGAACGTATTATTATTAGTATTATTACCAGGAGTCGTAGATTCCGTAAACGGCTTGTGGTCCAGCAGAAACAAGCCTTTTTTTCCTTCGACTCCGTATCCCAAATCATATGTCGCTGTCTCACAATTTTAACCCTCGACTGAGGCTCTTGTATTATTATTATTTTATTTTTTTTCTCACGAGGGGCGGCCCCCCATCGTATGGAGCATGTCGCAGAAAAAAAGAAAAAAAGAGACTCTCAACGGTCGAAGCCGCAATCGCGTTAAAACCAAAAACTCTGTGGTAAGACCATATCCGTTCTCGTGTTTAAATTTTTTGTTCGACTACCTTCCCGTGCCTGGTAATTGCTATTTTGAATTTTTTTTTTTTGTTCGTTCGTTCGGGCCCTTGTTGGGCTCGCGAAGCGCAACGGCCGCTTCATGCAGATGCCACGTGTAAGCTGCGTCATCCCTGCAACGCCCGGTGCCTGCATTAAAAAAAAAAAAAAAACAAAAGAAGTGGAAAGTGAACAAGAAAGAAAAGCATATAGTATACATGGCAAATAGCAAATAGCAAATAAGGAAAAAAAAAACCATCGAAATAATATCGCTCAAGCTGGCTATTTTGCCCCAATCCAGCACACAACAACCGCAAAGAGTCGTAGAGCACATTAAAGCTGGCTGGCTGGCTGGCTGCAACGCGCGGGCGAAGGGACGTGACGTTTCGGGCATCAGCTGGTTATTATTTGGTAGTAGTATGTATCGCTGTTACTTGGACGCTGGGTTCCGCGACGGGCTGATCCAGACAGGGCGAGCCAAACAACGGGAGGCTTTTTTCTTTTCTCGTCTTGTTCTTCTGGTTCCCGCTGCCTAGCTGCCGCTGGCACCTGAGTAATTTTACTTAGCTGCCACTTAGGTCCTCGGTGGATATCATTATTATTATCCTCCTTATTTGCTCGAGGGGTGACTACTACTACTAGGTAAGTTACATGTGTTGGGACGCGACATGCGTCCTCCTAAACATTTACCCTCTTGTTTTATTATTTTACTTGTTATCTGTACTGACTATCTTTTCCCTCATTCCTGCATCCTGCCTTGCTGCTCCTGACACAAGATCGGAGCCTGTTTGCCTTTTTTTCTTTACGTCTATCAATTTCTCAGGCTGGTGGTTTTGTAGTGAGGTGAGAAAAGTGTACTGTATGGACGTGAGCGGCCGGTCGATCAGTGGATTCAGCATCCCAAGCCCCCCCCTCCCTGGCCCGCCTGTCGCGACGCAGGAACAGCCTCTTCCTTCGGGAACGGGAACTGTGCGGCGTGCATGCGACGTGAAGAGAGCATGCCTGCCGGCTGGCCCGTGGCGCGCGCAGCCGTCTCACACCACCCATCACCACTACCGGGCGATGACGGTGCCGGTTGAGTGTTCAGCGGGCTGCCGAAAGGGCCCCGAGTTGGGGGTCGTCGTCGGGCGGGATGTAGTAGTAGTGGTGCTGGAACAGTATGTATGTATGTAACTATGTATGGCCTGGAGGTCGATACAGCGAATTTACGGGTGGGTAGGATTCGAGCGACAATTTACATACTAACCTACTGCTAGTTAGTTGGCGTTGTGCCGGCCAACCCGAGGAGCAAGCCGTCATGCAACAAAGAAAAGAACGCAGGCGACTGGCCGTCACACGGAGCCCGTCTTTGTTCCTGCACGACGGGACGACTCAGGGCGACCGCATCACCGGGCAGCGCCGATTCCAGCGGGAGTGCGCGGCGTGGTCGTCGTGGTAGCACTCTGTCGCATGGTGGTGGTGGTGGTGGTGCAGGGCGCGGCCAGGGGTGCCGGTGTCAGACAAGAGCAGCCCTAACAGCCAGGCAGGGCAGGGCAGGGCAAGCGGGCCCTCCCCCTGGGCGGGCGGCTGGCCAGCCCTGAAACACGAGCGCGCAAAGGAAGCGTCACGTAACCAACTTAACCTGCGCCGCTAGCGACTTGCTCCCATTCTCCTGGGTGGGTTAGTGCTGGCCCGGGTCCCCGCTACGCGAACTGCCACACGCCCGGGGGCTCCACTGCACGCCCGCCCAGCGGCAGCAGCATCGCAACGGCCGCCAGCAAGAGCTGGGCATAGCATATAGCTATAGTAACTAGTTAACTACTTGGTTAGCTAGGCCGGGCGGGCGGCCGGCGGCCAGCCACAAGGCCGCGTTGCCTCTCGCTGGCGGCGGTGGGGGTGGAATTACAGGATGCCAGCAGAGAGGAAGAGAGAGAGAGGAAGAGAGAGAGAGGCAGAAAGAACAGAAAGCAACCACCAAGCTGGCCTGGCGGTATGTGGATTGTTTCGGGCGGCTGCTGCCCGTAGCCGACGTGCGGGCGGGCGTATCCCAAGGCTGCATACATACATACATAGTTCGACACAGCAACAACCCAAATAATACCCGCCGAAAGCCAATCGCAGCCCGCAGAAAAAGAAAAAGAAAAAAAAAGAACAAAAATTGAAAAAAAGCAGGCCTCAGCCGGCGCGCAGCGAGAGGCATCCAGGCCGGATAGAATCAGTCACGTCGGGCGCGCATCAGTATGATAGCGCACAAACGGGCGCCAGGGGGGGCGGGCGCCCGCCGGAGTGCCGCGCGCATCATTGGAGCAAGCAAGCAAGCTCGCAGGCCAGCAGCAGCAGCAACGGGCAGCGCCTCCACCGCGCGCGCACAAAGAAGGGCGGCCGCTAAAGTTCGACAGGTCCGCTGCGCTAACTCTCTCACCAACCGAATAAAATAAAAAAGAAAAAGTAAAAAAACAAAAAAACGACACGGCCCTGCTGGCCGGGATAAGGGGGGAGGGATCGTGCATCGCAATCAAGCCCGCAAATTGGGATAATTTTGAGTGTTTCGCCTGGACTCTACCTATAACTAAACCCGCCCTCCCCTGCCCGCTCACTCGCTCCAGACGCTGGCCACCACCACCACTATATATCTCTGCGCCCTTCCCGCCCCACGGCCCGTTGGCGTCTTCCCTACTACTACTATATCTTCCTCTTCCTCTTCCTCTGTCTCTCTCTGTCTCTCTCTCTCTCTCTCTCTTGTCTTGTCTTGGGGCATCCTAGCAGCTGGTCCCATCTCCCCCCTCGTCCTCCCTGGCTAGCCTCCCGTCAGATCCTCCTGAGCCAGCCAGCCCGTCTCTCGCCCGTCACATTCTCTTGCCTGCGCTTCCCCCAGCTTGCTGCCCGTGCCTCGGCCCTCACCAGTGTTACTTGGCCACAGGCCCAACAAAATAAATAAAATAAAATACTGAAAAAAAAAATACAAAAAAAAAAAAAATTAACCTGCAAAAATATACAAAAATACACAATACAAACAAAAAAAACTTATAGCAATCCTCCCACCGATCGCTCCGTCTATCCTCACGAGCCTCGCTCCTCCGCTCCTTTTCGGCCACACACCTCAATCCTGGCCTCTCGCCGTGCCCTGCGAAGTCCTCCACACCTCCCAACCACAGGGCAAAGCACAAAGCCACCGAAGCCAGCGCAATAGCTTTAAAGGGACTTTGCAACCGCCCGAGCTCCGTCTGGATCGAGATTCGAAGCTGTGCCGTCCCGACCCGACGCTCATTTAATTCGTTTTTGGGCCGCCGAGACAACCTGCCACTTCTTTTTTTTTTTTTTTTTTTTGTTTTTTACCCTCGCTCCTTTCCGTTCCTGACACTACGGTGGCATACTTGGCCCGCATCTCTGCCGGTTGCTCTCGTCCGTCGTCTTGACACTCGTTTCTTATTCGGCTGCTTTTCTTTGCATTATTGGCATCCCCCGGTTCTCGGTATACCAAGTAAGTACCAGAATTCTCCTGCCTGTCACTTTATAGCTCCCCTTGCCGCTCCCAGTTGTGTTCGCAATGCCGAGTTTATACCTTATGGCGACGCCCCCCCATGCATGACATCTTTCCCGCTGCAGCGCACCTTCAAGCTAACCGTCTGCTTTTTTTTTTCTCTAAAGCATTTTCTTTACCACAAAAGCAGACATGATAGTCAGAAACCTCTCAGCGACAAACATGCATCGCGGAGCTTACGACACCACCGGCGTTCCAAAGCCACAGCAACCGCCGAAACCACGATAACTTAAGAAGATGGAAGATGGCTGTCTGCCGCCTCAATGGATGGCCTCCATCAAGCAGACCACGATTCGTACCTCCGCGCGTTCGAGTTCAATAATCAAAAACAACCCCCTCTCCTCCTAGTCGTCGTTCCCGCGTTTCTTCCTCTCAATTCTCCATTCGCTATAGCATTTCCAACCAAAAGAAAAGAAAGATTTTGAAAAAAAAAAGAGCTGTTTCAACACCGGACGGACATCCAATTGGTCTAAATTGCGGCACATATTGCACCATTTGGCCACCACATCTTTTTTTTTTTTTCTGCCGGCCGATAATCTCACAGCCAGCCTCGCTAATACTGCCCGGTTCGGCAATTCCGTCCAATACTCTCTATTAATAAAAATTCCTCGCTCTCCACCGGCTTTCTTGCTATACGTGATACCAAGAATCAGCACCTCCGAGTTTTTTTTTTTTGTTTCTTCCTGCGGCGTTCAAAAAATATAGACAGGTTTTGGGATGGGTCACCTCATTTTCTGTGTTTTCTTTCCTGTTTTTCCTTTTTTCTTTTTTTTCCTATGGGCATATACCAGAAAGTTTTTTAGATTCCCTGTTATGACTTCGCAGTCATCTCCTTTCGACCCCATGTCTTTTCATACACCACTTCTTTGATTTGCCTCTCTTGATTGATCATTTCAGCGGGTTTCTTTAAATTCTGTTCTGTCCCTTTTTCTTTTCGATCTTCTGTACAACACTAACGGCAAATGTGGCGTGCGGGCAAAATCATCCATCAGGCGCCGGGAATTGCTCAGTTGCATTGTTTTCAAGGCCTTTTCCGGGTTGCGGGTGTCGGTGCCTCTTCTTCATTGGCTTTAATCTGTTTATTCGTTTCTTATTGTGCGGCTTTTTGTGAGGTTCCAATCGTTCGGATATACATGCCTTGACGATTCTCCCTTTACTACATTTGTCGGAGCCGGATCTCCTTGATGGATTGTTTTTTATTTTTACTCTATAGACTTCCTTTCACATTATTTGCCCTTGTGTCCTACCCGACTAGACCAGACCAGGCGAAAGAATTCCTACTTTTTCCTCCCCCGTTTCTCATCTCTATTTCCGGGCTGCACTTTGAGAACATCTAGACCAAATGTGACTTGCCTGACACTGTCCTCTACCACCATATATCGCTACTCCGTAATCTCCACTCCCATGTAACTTGCGCACGACTGTTTCAGATCCTTGAAACAAAAGAGGCCTCGGACTTCAACACGCAACGACTCGTGCGCATGGATCACCCGGACTCCGATCCTGGAGGCTCCATCTGCATCGCAACCCAGGGCGAGATAACGTTAGCTTCGCCCAAACGGAGTCACGCTACTCCGCTTACATAACGATACACACGTGAGCATGGCCTTGGCAGTCCTCGTCGTCACGACCCTCCCGGCGACGCGGCTATGCTAGGCCCGATGCGGCCAGGCGCCGCCCAGACCGCCAGCCTCCACAGCTTGTCATCGAACGTCCGGGCAGAAACTTGACTTTCACTCCGCCCGCCGCCGTCGCCGCCGCCGCAAAACTTCCCTTGCTGCCTTGTATTATTGATATCTCCGTATAATCCGTCGGCCTCGCGGGGCGTCCACCTAAAGCTACAGCTAGATAACACCCCTCCAGCTCCTGTTCTCCCTTCCCCTAGCCGCCGTATTCTTTTACGCTGTTTACTCAAAACGCTCTCCGTCGAGCAGCTTACGTTGTTTCAGTTTTGCGTTCCCAAGACCTTCTGGCTGGCTGCTGTATCAGCGTTCCGCCCCCTCCCGCGCCCCTCCCTCCTTTCGTCGAACGCTGAGCACTCCTTTCTCTTTGCGGGATTGGATCTGGCCTTGTGAACGAACTTGTTTTCTTTTGGAAATACTCTCTGTCTTGGTTTGACAATGTCGGATGCTCCTGCAACACCCGGCCCGAAGCCGAGCAGCAGTGTCAAGCTGGTTTTGCTTGGAGAAGCTGCTGTTGGAAAGGTACGTTACAGCCTTAAACAAGTCCGACTGAGGCATTCCGTGGCTTCGGCCCCCCACCCCCCCCCCCCCCCCCCCCCCTCCCCCCCCCTTCGCAGTTTTCACCCCATTTTTTATCTCATGCATCCTCCTTCTCTTTCACTCTCTCACTGT